>NC_136273.1:80741897-80864397 GCF_964187855.1 Myxine glutinosa
CATCTTGGTCTTAAAGGTCATCTGGGTCATCTGTGTTAAAGGGTCTTCCAAGTTTTAAGGGGTCTCAACAGTCTAAAGGGTTAAAAGGTACATTTGAATAGTACTTAATTAATTGACGTCAAAAGGTATGACGACACACACACACACACACACACACACACACACACACACACACACACACACACACACCTCCATTTATAGTAGACTAGCAGAAGTACCCGGCATTGCCGGCGGGGAGGGGAGGGGGAGGGGGAAGGGGAAGGGGAGGGGAGGGGAATGGGGGGAGGAGAGGCGAGGGGGGGGGGAGAAGAGGGGGGGAGGGGAGAGGGGGAGGGGAGGGGGAGAGGGGGAGGGGAGGGGGAGGGGGGAAGGGGAGAGGGTAGGGGTGAGGGGGAAGAGAGAGGGAAGGGAGGGGGAAGGGAGGGGAAGGGGAGGGGGGAGGGTAGGTGGAGGCCGGCATTGCCGGCGGGGGAGGGGGAAGAGGAGGGGAGGGGAACGGGGGGGAGGGAGGGGAACGGGGGGGAGGGGAGGAGAGGGGGGGAGGGGAGAAGAGGGGGGAAGGGGAGGGTGGGGAAGGGAGGGGGTAGGGTGGAGGGGGAAGGTAGGGGGAGTGGGAGGGGGGAGCTGGAGGGGGAGGGGAGGGGGAGGGGGGAGGGGGAAGGGGAAGGGGTAGGGGGGAAAGGAAGGGGTAGGAGGGAAAGGGATGGGGAGGGGAAAGGGGAGGGGGAGGGGGGATGGGGAGAGGGTAGGGTGGAGGGGGAAGGGTAGGGGGAGGGGGAGGGGAAGGGGAGGGGAGGGGGAATGAGGGGGAGGAGGGAAGGGGAGGGGAGGGATATAGATGGTTACTGGCAATTAGTCAGGTTCACTATGTTTTTTCGTTCAAATTTTTGGAGATTAGCAAAACTATACATTTTTGGAATATTCAGAGCATGAGGAATCCAAAAATTAATGTTTACATTTGCGTAGACACCTTTGCGAAAATGACACTCAGGACAGTGATGAAGATCTGTAAAAGCATATTCCTTTTAACGGTGTAGACCTCGTAGATCCTGTGTATAGGACTTGCAGTTCAATCTGATACTACCTATAACATCCGAAAAACAACCTATAACTTCAAAGGACTTGCAATATCATGTATTATGTAATACAGTTATATTGAAGGAACTGCGCTCCAACGCGAGTCGAAAGAATTGACGCGACCAAAGACGGAATTCGTCCGAGTTGCTTTATTGAAACAAAACAGCTCAGGTATTCTGACAAGCCCGTTTATCGGGCAACAATATATATACACATTTATGTCGGGAAGTTTGCCCGGAAAAAGCTATACCGGGCATGCCCGGGTATCAAGGGCGAGCCTTGGAAAGGCGAGTCTGGACCTGCCCGGGCGTGTTTGGCTGCGGCCTGGCAAGTCGAGGCTGGGCGTGCCCGGGCGCTCTGGGCGAGCACTGGAAAGGCGATAGCGGGCATGCCCGGACGCTCTGGGCGAGCCCTGGAAAGGCGATAGCGGGCATGCCCGGACGCTCTGGGCGTGCCCTGGAAAGGCGATAGCGGGCATGCCCGGACGCTCTGGGCGAGCCCTGGAAAGGCGATAGCGGGCATGCCCGGACGCTCTGGGCGAGCCCTGGAAAGGCGAGAGCGGGCATGCCTGGGAAAGACGAGACCGGGCGTGCCCGGGAGGTTCGGGCGTGCCCGGGAACAGTGAGTCCGGGCATGCCCGGGAGAGGCGCGTCTGGCCGTGTTCTGGCCGGTGCAAGGCGATTATGTACATCCAGCGGTAACCGCTACACACGCCCCTCCAGAATCGACCTGCACCGGCAGGGTCAATTTAAGGGGGGTCCGGATGACCCGGCCGAAGCGACCCCTGGAGGGTCGTGGGGAGGGGTCTGACGTGGTGGTGGGTGGTCGCGCGGGGGGAACTGTGGACGGGGGGCGGCCTCGCCGCAGAGGAAGGGCCAACCGTGGTGGTCGGTCGACGTCCATGTGCGCCGGTTTGAGGCGGTCCACAGAAATCCGGTCCGGCCGGCCGCCGAAGTCGACGATGAAAGACTTGTCGCCCCGTCGCAGGACCCGGAAGGGCCCGTCGTACGGCGGCCGGAGTGGCCCCCGGTGCGCGTCATGATGCACAAAGACGTACTCCGCTGTGCGAAGCGCCGGGGGGACGTAGGACTGGGGGCCACCGTGGCGGGACGTCGGCACGGGGGCAAATCGTGGGGCGGCCTCCTGGAGGTCCGAGCGCTGGCGAGCGGCGGACCAGGGACTGGTAGCGTCAGGCACGAATTCGCCCGGGACGCGGAGTGGCTGGCCGTAGACGAGCTTGGCGGCGGACGCCTGGAGGTCTTCCTTGGGGGCCGTGCGAAGGCCCAAAAGGACCCACGGCAGCCGGTCGGCCCAACCGTCGTCCTGAAGGCCGGCCATGAGTGCGGCCTTCATGGAGCGGTGAAACCGCTCGCACAACCCATTGGCTTGGGGGTGGTAGGCCGTGGTGCGGTGCAGCGTGACCCCCAACGAACGGGCGACCGTGCCCCAAAGCTCAGACGTGAACTGTGGGCCGCGGTCGGACGAGATGTCCGCTGGTGCGCCGAAGCGCGCGACCCAGGTGGTGATGAACGCCTGCGCCACGTCGGCGGTGGTGGTGGAGGTGAGGGGCACGGCCTCCGGCCACCTGGTGGTCCTGTCCACCATGGTGAGCAGGTGGGTGAACCCCCGCGAGGGGGGCAGGGGACCCACCAGGTCCACGTGGACGTGGTCGAAACGCCGTTCAGGCACGGCGAAAGGTGCCAGCGGGGCCTGGGTGTGGCGGTGGACCTTGGCTCGCTGGCAGGCCGTGCAGGCGTTGGCCCAGTCGCGGATGTTTCGTCGAAGGCCGTGCCAGACGAAACGCGCCGACACCAGCTTCTGAGAAGCTTTCCGGCCCGGGTGAGAAAGGCCGTGGATGGAGGCGAAGATGCGGCGCTGCCAGGAAACGGGCACGATGGGGCGAGGCTGGCCCTGGGAGACGTCGCAGAGCAGGACGGTGCCCGCGAAGGGGATGTCGGCCAGGCGGAGGCCCGTGTCCGCCACGTGGAGTGCCTGCACCGAGGCGTCGGTGGTCTGGTTGGCCGCCATGAGCGTGAAGTCCACGCCGAGGTGGACCGCGTTCGCGCTGGCCCGCGAAAGGCAGTCGGCCACGGCGTTGTCTTTGCCGGCGACGTGCTGGATGTCCGTGGTGAACTCCGACACGGCGGAGAGGTGGCGCTGCTGGCGGGCCGACCACGGCTCCGTGACCTTAGCCATTGCGTAGACCAACGGCTTGTGGTCGACGAAAGCCGTGAACGGGCGGCCCTCCAGGAGGTGTCGGAAATGGCGAACGGCCAGGAATAGCCCGAGCAGCTCGCGGTCGAACGTGCTGTAGTTTAACTCGTTCGGCCGGAGTTCCCGGCTGAAAAAAGCGAGTGGCTGCCAAGCCCCGTCCACCCATTGCTCATGGACGGCGCCCACCGCGTAGTTGGAGGCGTCCGTAGTGAGGGCGATGGGCGCGTTGAGCACCGGGTGAGCCAGCAGCGTTGCATCGGCGAGGGCCCGTTTGGCACTGGCGAAGGCCGCGTCCATGGCCGCGGACCAAACAATGTCATGCTTGGCCGGCTTGCCCCGGAGGGCCTCGTAAAGGGGCCGCATGAGCTGAGCAGCGCGGGGCACGAATCGGTGATAAAAATTCACCATGCCGAGGAACTCTTGGAGGGCCTTGATGGAACGGGGACGCGGGAACGTGGTGATGGCCTCGACCTTGGTCGGCAGCGGCACGGCCCCGGTCTTGGTGATGCGGTGGCCCAAAAAGTCAACGGTCGTCGCGCCGAAGTG
The DNA here is from genome assembly GCF_964187855.1 of Myxine glutinosa. Classification (NCBI taxonomy): domain Eukaryota; kingdom Metazoa; phylum Chordata; class Myxini; order Myxiniformes; family Myxinidae; genus Myxine; species Myxine glutinosa. The sequence continues at coordinate 80,745,735 of NC_136273.1, forward strand.
GCATTTGACCGGGTTGACAATTAAGCCGTGCTCGCTGAGGCGACCGAACAGTGTTCGGAGGTGGAGGAGGTGCTCGGCGCGGGACGTGCTGGCGACGAGGATGTCGTCCAGATAGACGAAAAGAAACGGCAGGTCGCGCAGCACGCCGTCCATCAAGCGCTGGAACGCCTGGGCCGCGTTCTTGAGGCCAAACGGCAGCCGCAAAAATTCGAACAGGCCGAACGGCGTGATGACGGCCGTCTTCGGGACGTCGGCCGCCCGGACAGGTACCTGGTGGTAGCCCCGTATCAGGTCAATTTTCGAAAAGATGACCCGTCCCGCCAAACGGGCGGAAAAGTCCTGAATATGCAGGATCGGGTACCTGTCGGGGGTGGTAGCGTCATTGAGACGGCGGTAGTCGCCACACGGGCGCCATCCACCCCCCGGCTTTGGCACGATGTGCAGTGGCGAGGCCCACGCGCTATCGGAGCGCCGCACGATGCCGAGGTGCTCCAACGCGTCGAATTCGGCCTTTGCCACGGCGAGCTTGGCTGGGTCGAGGCGGCGGGCCCTGGCGTAGACCGGCGGGCCCATAGTGGGTATGTGGTGCTCGATCCCGTGCCGCACCGCGACGGCCGAAAACGTCGGCCGCGTGAGGGCCGGGAATTCCACGAGCAGGCGAGCAAACTCGTTCGTTGCCGGGAGGGCGCACGCCAGTTCGGTCGGCGCAGAGCTGCTCATTGTGCACGCCAGGGAGCTGAAGGTCTCGGCATGGACAAGGCGACGTCGTTTGACGTCGACCAGCAGCCCGTGCGCGCAGAGGAAGTCGGCGCCCAGCAAAGCCACGGGGACGCTGGCGGTAACAAAAGTCCATTGAAAGCGCTGGCTGCCGAAGCAGAGGGTGACGACGCGTGGGCCGAAAGTGCGTATGGCCGAGCCATTAGCAGCGACCAAAGAGGGGCCGCAAACTGCGTCCAGCCTGTCCTGCTCGGAGGCAGGTATGACGCTCAGTTGGGCGCCGGTGTCGCACAGGATACGCCGTCCAGACGCTTTGTCCCGAATAAACAGCAAGTTGCCCGAGTGGCCGGCGCTCATGGCTGGGAATGAACGCCGGCCCGGCCGTTTCCCGACCTGCCGAAAGTGCACGGGGGCCGGCACGTCCGAGCCTTGTGTCCGAACCTGGCGTGGTAATAACACCACGCCCGGTCAGGTGGAGGCCCCGGCCGTCGTGTCGGAAGCGGGCGGTGCGGCGTGGCGGCTGCCAGTTGCACCGGCAGTTCGGCCTCCAACCGCGCAGGGCGCTCGGGCGTCGTGGGCATTGTCTCGGACGGCGGCGGGCTCCAGGTAACCGCGCCGATGTGCTGGCCCGCCGAGGAGATCTTATCGGCTTCCCTGGCGAGGGCGCGGGAATCCGTGATCAACGTGCCAGCCAGGGCGAGGCGTACCGGGTTAGGCAGCTGACGGAGGAACAGCTCCCGGAACAGGAATGCCGGAGAGTGCTCGCCGAGCAACGAGAGCATATAGTCCATGCGCTCGGACGGGCGCGTGTCGACGAGCTCGGGCAGGTCAAGCAGGCGCCGTGCGCGTGCTGCCGGTGAGAGGGCGAAAGCACCGAGGAGGAGCGTCTTCAGCGCGTCGTATTTGTCAGCAGCCGGCGGGTGCTGGAGGAGGCTCAAGGCGCGGGCCGCGGTAGCGGAACCGAGCGCCGCCACAACATGGTGGAAGCGGGTGTCGTCCGCGGTGATGCCTCGCAGGGCGAACTGGGAGTCCGCCTGGGCGAACCAAACAGCCGCGTGAGCCTCCCAGAAGGTAGGCAGTTTAAGCGTCACTGCCGTATCCATGTCGGTAGGTCACCAATGAAGGAACTGCGCTCCAACGCGAGTCGAAAGAATTGACGCGACCAAAGACGGAATTCGTCCGAGTTGCTTTATTGAAACAAAACAGCTCAGGTATTCTGACAAGCCCGTTTATCGGGCAACAATATATATACACATTTATGTCGGGAAGTTTGCCCGGCAAAAGCTATACCGGGCATGCCCGGGTATCAAGGGCGAGCCTTGGAAAGGCGAGTCTGGACCTGCCCGGGCGTGTTTGGCTGCGGCCTGGCAAGTCGAGGCTGGGCGTGCCCGGGCGCTCTGGGCGAGCACTGGAAAGGCGATAGCGGGCATGCCCGGACGCTCTGGGCGAGCCCTGGAAAGGCGATAGCGGGCATGCCCGGACGCTCTGGGCGTGCCCTGGAAAGGCGATAGCGGGCATGCCCGGACGCTCTGGGCGAGCCCTGGAAAGGCGATAGCGGGCATGCCCGGACGCTCTGGGCGAGCCCTGGAAAGGCGAGAGCGGGCATGCCCGGGAAAGACGAGACCGGGCGTGCCCGGGAGGTTCGGGCGTGCCCGGGAACAGTGAGTCCGGGCATGCCCGGGAGAGGCGCGTCTGGCCGTGTTCTGGCCGGTGCAAGGCGATTATGTACATCCAGCGGTAACCGCTACAATATCACAAATATAAAGACAATGGTTTTCAATTACCTTCGTTTATTGCTTTTCTATAATCCTGAGCACTATTTTGAGGCCTTTATTGGATCCTTGACCCAGAAAACATAGGATTAGCATATTTAATTAAGTCTCTAGGTTGACTCGAAGCTGAGATCGCGCAAAATATGTATTTTATGGCGGCCATTTTCAAAATCCAAAATGGCGGCCATGCAGGTGTCTGTGCAAATGCCAACATTGATTTTCAGATTCTCCATGCTCTGAAGATTCCAAAAATGTATAGTTTTGCTAATCTACCAAAATTTTTAACGAAATTATATTTGTTAACATAGTGAACCTGACTAAATTGATCACATCCACAAATGATGTAATCCACACAATTTATGTACTTTACATAACGTTACAGTTTTTTTCGATTGCTTAAACACGATTTTGAAAACAGGGCCCATTTTGTCAAAACACTACACACAATTCACACAACCACACACACAAGTAGCAGAACACCTCAGATCCTTTGCAAAATGAAACACTCTTGTAAAAACTATACACTAATTTATAAAAACCATATTCTGTTACCATATGAAACACACACGTTTCATATGACTTAATTCTGTTTGAACCAGTTACACACTGCTGTTGCGAACCAAAAACACTTTTAGCAATTCTACTTCTCAGCGATTCGAGTACTGCAAGGGAAGCACACAGAGAAAGTGCAAATATACAATAAATTCACCAAACACCACACAAGACCAATGCTGCGGACTGATGAAAATATAATTTATTTCTCTCCATATACCCAAATCAGTCAACATGTCAACATGGAGAATCACAACAAAACATGTCCCAGTTTTCATGCTACTACAGTAGTGTGCATAACACTGTAAGCTCAACAAATATCAGACAAACGTAAAAGACTGTATCCAGTACAGGTTACAATTACAGTAACAAGAAAAAAAAATCTGAAAAAACCTGAAAGTACAGTACAGAAAATACCAGACATTATCTCTTCGCCGAGCTGGATCTGGCCAGAGAATTTCATCAACATCACAGGCGATATCCTCATTGGCAAGACAACGTGGGAAGAACCGTCTCGAATGTCGGATCCATCCTTGCACAGCTGCGGCGTCGATTTGGTCACAGGCCTCCTCCATGGCCTGAATGAGGGGTACCTGAGCCTGGGGCCGGAGATCGTAAACCCTCCACCGCCATGCCGAGAAAAACTCTTCGATTGGGTTTAGAAACGGAGAGTATGGTGGAAGGTATAGTACTGTAAACTGTGGATGGTGTTGAAACCAGTTCTGGACCAGAGCAGAGCGGTGGAACGACACGTTGTCCCAGACGACAATGTATTGCATCTGGTGCACTTGGTTTACTGCTGTGACGATGTTGTGCAATCGGTCCAAAAATGTGAGAATGTGACGTGTGTTGTAAGGGCCCATATTGGCATGACGGAGGAGGACCCCAGTCGGTGTAATGGCAGCGCAAAGGGTGATGTTACCCCCACGTTGCCCTGTGGCCAATGATATTTGTGCCTCTCCTTCTTGCTTTTGTGAGGTTGAACCCTGCCTCATCTATGTATATGAAGTCATGCGGGATTTCCTCAGCATCCATCTGTAAAACTCTCTGAAATACAGTGAAAGACAAGATTGTGCAGTTCAGCATAGATCTAGTATACAGTAAATTTACATGTAAAAAGGTTACGTGTGCAGTATGCAACATCACAGTGCTAAAGTGAACAATACATACCTCCACGTACTCATGCCGCAGCTGTTTGACCCTCTCTGAATTCCGCTCAAAAGGCACTCGATAAACTTGTTTCATTTGAACCTGATGTCCTTTCAGGATGCGTGCCAGTGTTGACAGAGAGACCTGATGGACAGTATTGAAAATGGCATGGTCACCGATAATGTTGGCTTGAATTTCTCTGAGCCTGACAGCATTATTGGCCAAAACCATGTTTATGATTTCTCTCTCTTGTTCTTGCGTGAACATGGGCCCCCTTCCTCCTTGTCGTTCTCGACCCTCAATCCTATGTAGAAAAAAAGACATGTAACCTGCTGTAAATGTCACAGGAAGGGGTATCACAAGTGCTGATATGGTGCATGCAATAAGCAGCTGATTACTGTAAACTGTCGACAGATTTTAGTTTACCTGTTTTCTTGTCGAAATGTCCTAATGACAGATGCCACTGTATATCTGCTAAGATTTGGCTGAACTCTTAGTCCAGCCTCCCTCAGCGTCGATCCGTGGTTCACGACATGGTCAACTAGTGTTGCGCGAATTTCATTTGATAAATTTGGTCCTCTTCTTCTTTGAGCACGTTCTCCTCCTGCTTCAGGTCTTCCTCTTCCTCTACCGCCGTCTCCTCCTCCGTGGATTCCCCCTGGCACCCTCACTCTTCTTCTTCTGACTCCTTCCATTTTGGTTGAAGACAGGTGAACTCACCTGCTGCATTTTTATAGTGCTTAAACCTGATTGGTGTGTCTACAATTAAGCAATCGTGTGTTTGCGCACCTGCTGGCTGTGTTTAACCGATTGGCTCATAGGTGTGGGAATTTGACAGTCCGTGCTTTGGAATTGCAAGGAAGTGACATCATGATATACTTCTGTGTCTAATGTATACAAGTGTGTTTAGTGTTTTGCAAATCACTGTGTGTATTGTTTTGTAAAAGGTGTGAGGCTGACATTGTGCTTATAGTGGTGCAAATCTGGGCCGATGTTTTGCTCCTTGAGTGTAAGGTTTTGATAATTGTGTAATACTTTTGATTTTAGTGTTTATGCAATCGGAAAAAACGTAATAGGAATACATGCCCGTGTAGATGGGAAATACAGTTTGTTTGAAATAAATCACAAATATCAGATGAAAGTTTTTAAAATTTAGAACTATTCTCACTCAGAGTTACACATCACCGCAATATTACGCGGTTGCTTCAACGTTTTCTGTGAATTATATGTCATCATTGTGAGATTTTTTTTGATTTTTTTTTTTTTTAATGAGATTTTTATATTTAAAAAAACGGCAAAAAAGCATCAACACAGCAGTGAAAAAGCATCAAAACAGCAGTGAAGAAGCATCAGAATAGCAGTGAAAAAGCATCAAACCAGCAATGTAAAAGCATCAAAACAGCAGTAAAAAGCATCAAAACAGCAACAATTGTCCGGTGATTTTTCAATCACGGCAGCTAAATGTGTCGGAGTAATTAACTATTTTCCTTCGTGCCTTTTTTTGTGTGTGTTTTTGTTATACACATAAATACATAAATACATAAAATCACATAAATACACATAAAAATCAGATCAGAATCAGAATCGATATTCTCACAATCATCACAACACACCAGACACGTAGTTAATTACGCAGTGCTTCCTTGTAAACAATGTTCTTTGTCTTTCCTTGTTCGGATAGGATGTATAGATTGTTCTCTTGTCCTACCCGACTACATCCTATGTATAGTTGGCCATGGGAGAAGCACGGGGAATCAAGGTTCAGTCCGACCACCTTGAGAGATTGTTTTTGCGCCTTGTTGATGGTCATGGCAAAGCTGAGCCGTACGGGGAATTGGAGCCTTTTGAACTCGAATGGCAGATCAGATGGTATGATTGGGATCCTCGGAATGAAGACCTGTTCCCCGCTATAGTTTCCTGTAAGTATGTTGGCCTCAATTACGTGAGGCATCAACTTTTTGATAGCCAGTCGTGTGCCGTTGCACAGTTTTGGAGGATCGATATTTCTCAGGAGCATGATTGGAGCACCTTCCTTTAGATGGAGTATGTGGGGAGGCACACCCGGAGGCTGTAGCGAATTGAGGAACTCTACCGGGTAATGGACAGTCTCGTGGTCGTTTTGGATTGAGTTGACAGATCGGTAAGTTCTTAGATCCCTAGGAATAGTCTGCAGAAGATCCAAATTGATTTTGTCCACTACATCGTTCTTTGGGGCTAGAATTGCCCTTTCACAGAGCCAGGAGTGATTTCGCTAGTTGGCGGGGATGTTGGGGAAGACGTTCGCCTTGAGTTCGTCAGCCGTGGTGACATTGTTGCCGCATGGTACGATGTCCAGTCCATCTTCAGGGCATGTCTCCAAATCTCCGTTTCCGATCTGTAACAGCTTCGCTGAAAAGGCGCTTGCGGCTACATCTCCATGAAGGGTGACACGCATGTTTGTGCTGAGTTTCAACTTCGTCACTTTTGACCATAGAGGAGATGCCTTCTGTCTCTGACTTCTGTCTTCTGTCTGACTTCTGTCTGCCTTCTGTCTTCTGGTCTTCTTCTGGATCTTCTGTCTCTCGCTGTCTGGCCCTCGCCATACGTTGTTGATTGGCGTTTAGACGTGCCTCTGTCTCATCTTCTGTCTTTTGCTGTCTGAATCTAGAGACACGTTCTTGATTGGCTTGTCGATGGTGAAATGTATCTTCATCGGTTTCATGGTCTCCGATCAGCGATTTTCCTTGCTCGGGAGGTTGAACGCGACAAATTTCTTTTCTTCGGTGCCATTGCCTTTATCACAGTCAGTCTTCCAGTCACTCACTCGTAGACAAATTCAATTTTTTTCACTTTTACGTTTACACGTGGTAACAAACGACGCAAACGCAAGATTGCAACTCTGCGTCGTGTCGTGGGCGTGGCCAACGTGGCCTCATGCTCCCAGGTGATTGGCTAACTCGAGCTCAAGCGAGCCATAATGCCCTACGTTATGGCAAAAAATATGGATCTAAAGATGAAAGAAAAAAAAACTTATGTGGTGTGAATGGCAATGTTCCTTGCTGAAATGTGAAAAAACGCAATCGCTTTTCGCTCTGAATTACGTGCGAACGCGTAACTGTGAGTTTATGGCGGCAAGGATGGAACATCACGTGATCGCTCTGAGCGAATCAGCGCGCTGCTCTGCCACCGGCTCAGATTCCGTGTATAATATTCCTCGCTGAAATGCGCTGAGGTAAATATGAATAAAAAATATGGATCTCGTCAAATATCTTTAGGTAGGCCATGTTCTTCCCAGGCTCAATGGCCATGTCTATGCCAAATATCAAGCATGTGAGCCTCGCCGCTTAGGAGTCTATGGGTAACATTACACACACACAAACTGTGTTTTATATACTAGGGCATGCCCGTACTATATATATATCTAAAATTATATCCCCCCCCCTCTATTTACATGAAATGGTTTGGTCCATTCGCAAAGCCAAAGCGAACGGCTTGCGAGTACGGTGACAATCCCCCCCCTCTATTTACATGAAATGGTTTGGTCCAAAGCGAACGGCTTGCGAGTACGGTGACAATCCCCCCCCCCCCCCTCTATTTACATGAAATGGTTTGGTCCAAAGCGAACGGCTTGCGAGTACGGTGACAATCCCCCCCCTCTATTTACATGAAATGGTTTGGTCCAAAGCGAACGGCTTGCGAGTATGGTGACAATCCCCCCCCTCTATTTACATGAAATGGTTTGGTCCAAAGCGAACGGCTTGCGGAGTTTGGTAAAGAAATCGCCATAGCGTGCACAAACGCGCAGGAAAGCGAAAGAATCGCAAATTAGTTTTAATTAGTTTTAAAACATAGTTTAACGCCAACATAGCGGCAACATAGTTTGGCAACGTGAAATAAATGAATACGCTCTCAAATGTGCCGTCCGAGGCAGAGTCTGTTCGGCACGTTCGGCACACGTGATAGCTCGCTGCTCTCTGATTGGTTGAATCGTTTTTTGGACATAGCTCGGTAACTACTTCTCCGATTAATATGAAACCTTGAAAAGGCACATCCTCAGGTCCCCAGCAATATACCTGGCAAGTTTAAAGTATATCGGACCCGTGGTTGTCGAGAAACAGCGGTCACAGACACACAGACATACACACAGACATACACACAGACATACACACAGAGATTACTGGAATTATAGATAGATATATAGATTCAATTCCCGTGGATTGCTTGTTCAGGCTGTTTTTCGACGCCATTTTATGATGCACCGATAAAACGAATCTGGCGCCGAGAAACCGTGACTCGAGATGGTTAGCAAGGTTCAGAGTTGAGCGAGGAGGGAAACTAGGATCTTTATATTTAAATATCAATTAATTGACCACTGCAGTCGTGCAGTATGCATCAAAACAAAGATGAAACTGCTCTCGTGATGTGCTGACGTAGCGAATCTGGCGCTGAGAAACCGTGACTCGAGAAGTTTTATTGATCACATGGTTTGCTTTTACGTGACTTGTGACTGGAGGGATCGTGATCACGTGTCCCGTGTGCGGTGTATAGCACTCGACCCTCGCTATTATTTTATTATATAACAATGAAAAACAATGCATTTCCCGAGACATGATATTTCTGCTGATATTATTTTATGCCACGTAACATTATCATGCATAACGCCGACACGGAGGAAAATTGTGTCTAGCGGCTCCGCCCCTATCAAGCTGATAGACAGTCATAGCCACGCCTACCCCAGTCCTATTTTTTAACATAGGAATGTCATTTTCCGGACTTTTCATGGAATCCTTTCAAGCTACGAGAATTATAATACCAAAGGATGTTGCAGGAAGTAAAACTCTATTGAATGGTAGGAGAATCATTGCCATTGACAGAGGCAGCTCGGAAATATGTCGTCTTGTAGCGGTTACCGGAAGCATGACACAATTACCGTGCACCGGCCGATGACGCAACCGGCGAGCGATCACGTGTCCTGACTCGCCTGGGCGTGTCCAGACTTGCCGTTCTCGGGCGAACACTTGCCTTGCATACCACGCCCCGTCGGGAGGCGTGACTTACCTATTTTGCATACCACGCCCCGCCTGAGAGGCGTGGCTTTTGTGTGTTCAGTTTGCGATATAAATTGCCGCCCGTTCGAGGGGCGGATTCAGTGTGCTTTTGAGTTCTTTGGTTTTGAGCTAAATAAATAGCTCGGTGAAACTTCGTTCCTCTGTCGTCCATTTTGTCTGGCTTTATCGTGCGAGCACAGCTCCCACAGTCTGAAGATTATTATTATTATTATTACGAGCCGAACCGGCCGCCTTTGCCAGCTGAACGGACCTTCTCCTGCCATTCCTGTCATCATCCCCATGTGAGTCTGTCTTTGTTCTGTCCTGGGTATAAGTAAGACTGTATGGATAAGGCTGCCCTGTGTTCTTTTTACATCCATCTACCTTGGTACAACTTTGATCTTTCTTTTCCTCTGGTGTTTGTTATAATAAATGTGTGCTCTTTCTCCAAGCTTTGGTTTCGTCTTCCTCCAGTTGCTTTAGTCTTTTCTTTCCATTGGTCCACGTGGCACGATTAAAACCGCTATAATCGGGTTAGTAATTGTTAACGGCCTGGGTCGTGACTCGCTTCGCTCGGCGTGTCCATTAGGCATTACCGTCGCGACTCGGGCGGGGCTGTCTCCTCGCTGGTTGGGAGGTCACGGTAAGCAGGTATTCGGGGGGTCTTTTTTTTGGGTCTCTGGCCCGATTACCCTGGTCGTGGCTGACCACCAGTGACGTCACAGACCCCCAGGATCGGCGACGGCCAGTATAACGGACAAGGGGTTAACCCCCCTTGCTAACGGGAGAGCCGTCGTCCCAGATCTGTAACAATATATATATATATATATATATATATATATATATATATATATATATATATATATATATATTGTTGTGGAACCCAACGTCGGCCTATGGTTCCCCTTTGAGGGGGGATTAGTCCCCTCGTTTGTGACTGACTGACGTGGTCCCTGAAGCTGCACTGCGACCTCCGGAAAGGCCGGTGCACAGCCCCGTTCGTACCTCGGACAGATGTTACTTGATTGCCGAGCGGTGTTTAGCAACCGCAGCACGAACTGTTACCAAGACTAACCCGATCCTGAAACGTTGGCCAAAATCGTGCCACAGGTGTCCAATGAGGGAAAAGACAACAACGACGGATGTAGAGGAAAGAAAGGCAAAGGGTAAGAAATGCAAATATGATTTATTTACTATTTACACAATTGAAAGCAACCAAGGAGGAGGAATAATAATAAAATAAAAACAGAAGAAGAAGAAGCGGACACAGTGAAAATGCTAGCTTATCTAAACAGGCTTAACTTATACCCCAAGGACAAGACAAAGACAGACTACAAGCACACTTACACGGGGAATGATGACAGGAATGGCTGGAGGGAGAGGAAGGCACAGAGCTGGCTGGAGCTTGACCCCGCACGGGACGTCGGGCTGGACCTCGATGGCCACCGATGCCACCGATCCTGGTTCCCGCGGGGTAACGGTTCGGAGCTGCCTGGTGGAGCCAACGCTGCCTGGTGGAGTCAAAGCTGCGTGGTACTGCTCCTGCTTGCTCTCAGGACTCTCTCTCAACTCTTGCTCTCAGGACTCTCTCTCAACTCTTGCTCTCAGGACTCTCTCTCAACTCTTGCTCTCAGGACTCTCTCCGTAGCTCATCTCCAGCACATCTGGACTCATCTCCTCTCTTGCGCGTCTCTCTGCAGAACTCAGAACTCATCTGAGGTGGGGGCGTCTCCCGCGGGTTATATATAGCCCCACCCTTGAACCTTTTTGAACCTCCCCGATCGCTCTTCCTCCGCCCTCTCAAGCCAAACCCCTCGTGCTTGGTTGGTCGGCAAGGGCTGGCTCACTCCTCCCCTCTATGACGAGGTGGAGACACGCCTTTCTTCTCCGAGCCGACCGCGTGCTCAATGGAGGCAAATGCAGTTGGTAATTGACGAAAGGGGGGATGTGCAGGGAATCTACCTTGTTTGAATTCAGTGCAATGGAGTATTAATTAATGGAAAACAGAGCCTTAACCTAATACACAGAATAAGGAAATAACTACCAACAAGGAGGAGATCTATGATTGGCTAACGTGATTGTATATGACCTAACTAAGGGACGCCCTTTGACCTTTATACACAACTGGAGGAAGGAGGGTGATATTTTTACAACAATAAAAAAAACACAATTCTCATTTCCACAACAATATATTATATATATATATATATATATATATATATATATATATATACAGTATATATATATATATTGTTGCGAATATGGAATTTGGCCTCCATATCCGCTTGTAAATATTCCCCTATTTCTCCAATACTCCCCAACTTTCCCCAATCCCCCATTCCCTAGTCCCATTGCATGTAAATAACAATCAGTAGAGCCGACCTTCCCCTTATTCCCCCATTAAATGTCGTGCCCAGGTCCACCGCACCACACGTAGACAACTTTCGGACATCTTCCTAGTTATTCTTAATCTATGTCAGTTAAGGACTCGTTTCCATTAATTATGACTCTTCGTTGCACCAGAATGTGATTATATGGCACCAGTAGTGAGTTTAGGACCTTTCCCATACCTCCTTCCATCTTCTTCCCCAACAATTACAACAACAACAGAGGAGATGGCGGCGGCGCGGGGGAGGATGCGTCCTCACACCGGCTCGATTAGCGCCATTGACCACGCGCTCCACGGGGTTACCACGGAGGGGCTGGCTGTCAGCTCCTCCTCAAGGGCGGAGCCTGGTAACCCCCCGCACCCAATCAGAAGGGCGGACCGATTCCATCTGGGGCGGCGCTAGCGAGCCGAGGGCGTGTCACTCCCCGCGGGATATACGTGGCGACTTACCGGAAGTGAGAAGAGATGCGCCCCCAGCTGGAGAAAGAGGTACCTGCGAGCGCTGAGTCAGATGCGCCCCGCCTGAGAAAGAACGTTGCCTGCGATCGCTGAGAGAGAAAGACCCGCCTGAGAAAGAACGTCCCCTCCGAGCGCTGTGACCTCCCCGCATCTTTGGACCGGACTGTACCCTGCTTTGAGCCAGGAGTGCACCTTGAGCCATCGCTATCTGCCTTTCCTTGCCATCAATCCCCGTGTGAGTCAGCCGTTGTCCCGTTTACCTGTCGTCTGTCCGGGGTTAATATAAGAGTGTGTCTAAGTGCCTGTCTTCCTGTGATATACCTCTAGCCCCTGTAATCTAACCTTTCCTTACGAATATAATTGAGAATCGAAACATTGGTGTCTGTCATTATAACCCAGCCGGGTGTCTTCTTTTTCCTTATTGAGCCAGCGTGGCGCGGCTTCGTCAACGTTCGGGTACAATCAGGTAATTTGTGCGGACACGACGGCCATTCCGCTCGGCCCACCTTAACATCAAAGTCGTGTCTGTAACAATTGGTGTCGAGGAGTGAGATTCGGACCCGGGACTAAATTAGTTAGGCCCAAATTTTGGGAGGGAAAATCGATTCGGAGCGCGTACTGCGCTCGACAAAATCGAGCCGGAGCGCGGTCCCGCGGTTACTGCGCTCGCCGAAATTATAACGGAAAAAAAAAAAATTTGGATTTGTTTTACGAAACTCGAATTTTGCAAGTCGCGCTATGGCGGATCAAGACGGCTGGGGTCCGGTAGGGGAGAGTGAAGCAGGGTCGGTCCAGGACCAAATTGAGACACGTGAGGAGAGCGAAACAGCGAGGGTAGCAAGCACGCAAAATGGCGCCTCGCTGGTCACCGCGCCGGCGACCGTGGCAGCGCCCCCGGTGGATTGGAACTTGTTTTTTATACAAATGAAGGCCCTTATGGCCCAGAATAATGAAGAAATGGCAAACAGAATGGGGAACCGGATGGATGCTCAGAGTGAGCAAATGAGGGTTGATAGTGGGCGATTAGAGGGCCAAATGGGGGTAATGAGGGACGAAGCGAGGGGTACCAGTGAGGGATTAGACAATAATTTTAAGGGATTAGACATGAAATTTGGGAAATTAGACGATAGATTAGGGGAAATACAGGAGGGGTTAACGGGGGTAGAAAACAGAATGGCCGCTCAAGAGAATCAAATGGAAGGGATGCAAAAAGGGTTAGAGGGGTTAGAAAACACCATGGAAGGCAAATTGAGGGACATGAGGGACCAAGCGGAAAGGGAAGTTAACCAAATGGGGCAGCAGATAGAGGGGGTCAGAATGGGGGTAGAAACCAAACTGGATGCTCACAGGGAGGAAATGGAGCAGATGAGGGTGGCATCTGGGCAGGAGATGCAAGTGATGGGAGAGGAGATCAGGAGAGGAGTGAGTGAGGAGATCGGAGGAGTGCGCGAGGAGGTGAGGCACTGTAAGGAGCGCATGGAGAAGGAGGTGAGAAAGGGGACTGTAAAATTGCAAGGGGGTATAGAGGAGTTGACGCTGGGAGTAGAACAACTGACAGTGGGCCAAAAGGAGTTGGGGGACCAGGTAAAGAAGAACACAGCGGTAATAGAGGGGTTAAAATCGACGCAGAAGGAGATGAAAAAGGACGTAGGGGTAATTAAAAAAGAGTGTCAGACGGTACATGAGGACTTGACGAAAAAAATGAACAAAGTGGTAGAGGTGATGGAGGTTAAAGAGCGGGAGGTGCGGGAGCACATAGAAAAAAATAAAGTGGAGTTAGAGGAAGAACTTAAAGGGGCGCACGAGGAGATGAAGGAGGTGAAGCAGAAATTAGAAGAAGTGGAAGAGGGGGTGAGCGAAATTAAAAAGCGACGGAGAGAGGATAAGAAAGAGATAAAAGAGGAGGTAAAAGAATTGGTCCAAAGTCTGTGTTTGGATCGTGATGATGTGCTCATTAACCGGATGAGGGATTCGCAGGTGATGGAGGAGAAGCGAAGAGGAAGAGGACCCGGTGTAAGTGGTGACCAATATGGTCGTGCGTATGATGCGCCAGGGGATTTAAGAAGCTTGGGGGTCGAGATAGACCCGGGTGTTCGTGAGAGGCCGTTGGTGAAGTGTGCGACAGGTCTGGTGTGCGAAAGAGGAGGTGTGCGAGAAAGTCCGACTCTGGGGTGTGTGAGGAAAAAGTGCGTGCCAAGGAGTAGTGAGGGTGCTGGCGAGAGTGAGTCGGTCGTAGCGCGTGTGCGAGGGGGCACATGGAAGCGCGGTGTGGTGAGTGTTACAGAGGATGTAACGGGAGAGTGTGCGCGAGAAAGGTGTTTGACGGACAGGTGCATGGGGAAAGAGTGCGCTGTCAAAAGTAAGGAAGAATGCACACCTGTGGTGAGTGTTACAGAGGGTGTAACGGGAGAGTGTGCGCGAGAAAGGTGTGTAACGGACAGGTGCCTGAGGAAAGAGTGCGCTGTCAAGAGTAAGGGTGAGTGCGCTGTCAGGAATGGAGGTGAAAGTAGTGAGAGTGACATGGAGCGTGAGTTAGTTGTGACAGGTGAGCGAGGATGTACACCTGGGATGGAAGGATGCACACCTGGAATGGTAGAGCGTGAGTGGGAATGCACGCTGGAGTTGGTGGTGAGGCACGTGGTTGGGTGTGCGAATGAGAGCACACCTGTGATTGTCACAGAGGAGGTGACCGAGGAGGGGGCGCGAAGAGGTGTTTTGGTGAGGTGTGCGACCAACGAATGTGTGCCAAGGTGTTCGGTGGTCAGGTGTGTGACCAAGGCTGTGAGTGGAATGGGTGTACCTGGGTGTGTAAGGAAAGGTACGAGGAGCATGGGCACGGCTGGATGTGTGAGCAAGGAACGGGCTGCGGGATGTAAGCATGCAGGTGAAGCATCGACGTTAAACGGGGTAGAGTTTAGAACGACTTATAGCCGAATCGGGCCCTCGGTGCGTGCTGGGCCTCGCTTTGAACGGCCGCGTCCGTGCTCCACCAGGCGGAGCGGGCGGCAGGATAGGAAGGGTCGTCATGGCGACCACTTTTTGGTGAGGCATTCCGGCAGGCCGAGATCGAGCCATGGGATGGCTCCGTGCCGAGATGGTGCGTGGGATCTCGGCCCGGGTAAACCTCCTTCCCTGCACCGAGTGCCGGACGCATCCAGCCGCTGGCACAAAACAACCAGCATCCATTGCTTGGCTTTACGAAGCCGGGCTTTGGACAGGGATTGGCGCACCGAGAGGTATTAGTGAGTAGACTGGGTGATGAGGTTAGTGTTTTGGACCCAAAATTGGAGAAAAACAAAATTTGATGATTGGCAAGGGATTGGCAGTAGTGATTGGCAGATGATGGGGAGTGATTGGCAAATTTTTAATTTGTTGAAATTTGATGTGCAAAATTGGTAGTGAGCGATGGGCCCAGTGGGTAAGGCTGGCATCCATGCCACCCTTCCCAGTGGGGGCAAAGGAGCAATAGATTATGGGGTGTATGGCAGTGAAAACTAGCCCGGGTGGGTTAGGTTATATTGATAGGGCCCTAGAAGATGACATTAGGTGACGTTAAGATTAGTTAGTGACTGATACCTGTAGTGGGGACGCAGGTAGATTAGTATGGATGATAATGACGAGGGAGCGCAATAGTTTAAAGGGACGACTGGGAAGCGCAAGTTTCAGAAGGGAGTAGTTAGCTGAGATGATGCCGTGTTTGTGAGAATTGAACAGGTGTGATTGCACAGGTGTGCAACTGGACAGGTGTGTGGAGCAGTGTATGAGTAGTGAGTGTGTGGATCAGCGCGAATGCGCTTGGGGAGAGAAGGGTGCAGGTGGCACCAGGTGTGAGAGCACAGGTGTGCAGGTACAGGTGTGTGGAGAGAGTTGGAGTAAGTGGTACGGAGTGGTGTGCATGGTGTGAAGGTGTGAATGGGGGAAGAGTGGACCCCCATCACGGATACCCGGGGCGGGTAGTGTAAGTGTTAGGTAGAGGGTACAGGTAAATTGTGGTTGGATATTGGCATTTGTGGTGCGGTTGCAGAATGGTATTGTGGATGGGTGCATTAGTGTTGTGGAAATGGCTGGGCGTGTAGCCTGTTAGTGTGTGTAGTTGGTTGGGCACTCCACCACTGTGAGGATGTCGGCCAGGTGAGGCCGCAGGTGGGCTCTGGGAGCCGGTAGTTGTGAGTGGGTGCCTGAGGATCCCGGGTGTGGATCGGGCAGCCCAGTGCCAGAGAGGGCACGGAGTGGGGAGAGCGCCAGAGGGCCTTCCCCAGGTAGATAGGTTAGGGTAAGGAACAGGTAAGCTCGGAGGCAACTACAGTGGTGGAGGTGTGTAGGTGGGTAGACCCGCTGGGAGAGGTACACGCCACAGCCCAGAAATTGTGCGAGGGCACCGGGAGATGAATCGGGGGAGTGAGACCCCAAATTGAAGAGCACCACAGTTTGGCCAATGGGAATTGGTTTTTAGAACCCATAGTGTAAGAGGGCCAATGGTTTGGCCGGAGAAAGACCCCGGGTAGTGTAAAGTTGTTAGTCATTTAGGAAATAGTTAGGATTAATGAACCTGTCGCACCATACGCAGCCACTTACCTGTGATGATGATGACTCCACACCTGTGTTTTCTTTGTTTTGTTGCAGGAGATGAATTGCTGTGTGGATTTGTGAGACGCATCACGACGTGGATGAGACATTGGGGTGATTCCATCTCTCCCTCCCTAGGAGGGACTGATGATGAATTGGTAATGGCAAATTTTGATGTTCAGTTGGAGATGGCAAATTTTGATGAGAGTTGAAAATGGCAAATTTGATTGGTTAGGAGGGAGAGAAGACGAATTTGGTATATGGGAGGAACGGGGAAGACAGTAGGGATGTTTGTTGATTTGTAAAGTAGATGTTTATGAGTAGTGTTGAGTTTTGTGGATACAGTAAGGGGTAAGGGAGGGGCCATGTAGGTTACCTGGTGGGGGGGGGGGCGTACGATAGGAACGTACCTGTCTCACCTGGTTCCCATGTGCCCCCAGTGTGCATTACCTTGTATTGCGTGCACTTTTGCGCCCTTACCACCTTACTCACTTGTTTCTTCTTTTGTCTCCCACCTCCGAGGATCTGGCTTTGGGGTAGAGAGAGAGGAGAGAGAGGTGCTGGCTGCGCAGTTGTGGGCCTGCACTTTCGCTGTTTGCTGCCGGGATCGATACACCATATGGACCGCAATGTTTGTGGCCACCCACAATGGACCGCAGTTCGTTTGCGGCCAAGCACCACCCGGGGATGGACCTATGGGTCAACGTGGCACCTATGCCATACAGGTGAACCACTTTTAGTTAACACCAAGTGCACCACAAGAAGAGCAAGAGACACCTGCAGGGTTAGGGGTTGTCAAATTTATTTTTATTCCAATGAACAATGGTGACTGCACCGATTGGTGGTGGGGTGGTGCTTTTGATGCTCGGGAAGGGTGCTCTGCACGTTATTAAAGGCCGTCGGCCACAGAGCACTCGTGGGTTGGTGTATCGATGTTGGCAAGCGCGCTCTCTCTATGCATAACATCTGCATGTGTTCCTCCAAAAACAGGTCCTGGATCGTAGTGTAAATAGCAGCGTAGTCGTGTAAATAATGCTCCCTACCGGCTGTATGTTTAGTTTGAGAATTCTTTCCGGATTCGGTTATCCTGTGGGTGTTTCTGTGAGGAGAAGGGTGCAACGTCGCAGGGGGACATATTTACTCATTTGTGAACATCTGTAAAACTGTCGCACTCAGGGTAGAGTTAATAGTAGAGGGACTACAGCTGAGTGCCACACTAAACTAGGTAAAAATTTATCGGGTCGGGACGCCCCGAGGGTAGAGAAGGGTGCAATGTTGCGAATATGGAATTTGGCCTCCATATCCGCTTGTAAATATTCCCCTATTTCTCCAATACTCCCCAACTTTCCCCAATCCCCCATTCCCTAGTCCCATTGCATGTAAATAACAATCAGTAGAGCCGACCTTCCCCTTATTCCCCCATTAAATGTCGTGCCCAGGTCCACCGCACCACACGTAGACAACTTTCGGACATCTTCCTAGTTATTCTTAATCTATGTCAGTTAAGGACTCGTTTCCATTAATTATGACTCTTCGTTGCACCAGAATGTGATTATATGGCACCAGTAGTGAGTTTAGGACCTTTCCCATACCTCCTTCCATCTTCTTCCCCAACAATTACAACAACAACAGAGGAGATGGCGGCGGCGCGGGGGAGGATGCGTCCTCACACCGGCTCGATTAGCGCCATTGACCACGCGCTCCACGGGGTTACCACGGAGGGGCTGGCTGTCAGCTCCTCCTCAAGGGCGGAGCCTGGTAACCCCCCGCACCCAATCAGAAGGGCGGACCGATTCCATCTGGGGCGGCGCTAGCGAGCCGAGGGCGTGTCACTCCCCGCGGGATATACGTGGCGACTTACCGGAAGTGAGAAGAGATGCGCCCCCAGCTGGAGAAAGAGGTACCTGCGAGCGCTGAGTCAGATGCGCCCCGCCTGAGAAAGAACGTTGCCTGCGATCGCTGAGAGAGAAAGACCCGCCTGAGAAAGAACGTCCCCTCCGAGCGCTGTGACCTCCCCGCATCTTTGGACCGGACTGTACCCTGCTTTGAGCCAGGAGTGCACCTTGAGCCATCGCTATCTGCCTTTCCTTGCCATCAATCCCCGTGTGAGTCAGCCGTTGTCCCGTTTACCTGTCGTCTGTCCGGGGTTAATATAAGAGTGTGTCTAAGTGCCTGTCTTCCTGTGATATACCTCTAGCCCCTGTAATCTAACCTTTCCTTACGAATATAATTGAGAATCGAAACATTGGTGTCTGTCATTATAACCCAGCCGGGTGTCTTCTTTTTCCTTATTGAGCCAGCGTGGCGCGGCTTCGTCAACGTTCGGGTACAATCGGGTAATTTGTGCGGACACGACGGCCATTCCGCTCGGCCCACCTTAACATCAAAGTCGTGTCTGTAACAATATATATATATATATATATATATATATATATATATATATATATATATATATATATAGTTCCGAGTAATTTTGAAGGCCCCACAGAGATTAAAATCAGTGCTTTTTCAAAGTCTGAATCTAAATTACACTGGCACTCCTTTGATAACTATGTGCATCACTATATTTTTATTCCTCACTTCGTAGAGTGCACAAGGTCCAATCGTTTCATTATCCTGCACATTGTCATTACTAGGACGTGCCCGTACGTGGGTGCCCGTTCCTTGCCAAAAAAAAAAAAAAAAAAAAATTTGTGTAGGTGTGTGTGTGTGTAAACATCCTAGGGCGTGCCCGTACGTGGGTGCAAAAAAACATGCGTGCAAACAACAACAACAAAAAAAAACTTTGAAACCACGTGGCAGTAACGACCACAGAACCCCCCCCCCCCTCTATTTACATGAATGGTTTGGTCCATTCGCAACGACCACAGAACCCCCCCCTCTATTTACATGCAATGGTTTGGTCCATTCGCAACGCCAAAGCGAACGGCGAACGGCTAAATCGCCATAGCTCGGTAAGTACTTGTCCGATTAATTTCAAACCTTGAAAAGGCACATCCTCGGGTCCCCAGCAATATACCTGGCAAGTTGCAAGTATATCGGACCCGTGGTTGTCGAGAAACAGCGGTCACAGACAAACAAACAAACGTACAAACAAACACACAGAGATTACTGGAATTATAGATAGATGAACAAGACGATGAAATCCCGGGTTTGAGTGATCCCGTTTTTTCGCTTTTGCCTTGGTCTGGAGAACTGAAAAGTGATCCCTACCTCGACAATCAACTGAACAGACCAGGTTGGCTCTCATATGTAGCCTAAGTGAGTTTTTAAAGAAGATAATCCAAGTTTAGTTTTGTGGGTAACAGATGGGACCGACGTTTTGACGTTTTTTCCACGCCATCCCTACATAGAGAGTACTTATGTACTCTCTGATATTGTCATGTGACTACTCTGTAGTGAACACCCAGGGTGACACAGATGACCAAACGAGCTTTACTCCAAGGCGTTCAATCCAATGATGACAGTATTCGTTACACGCGAGGAAAAAGGGGAATGACGAACTTACCTGGACAGCCTCCACCCAACATCTTCACACCTGTATAAATTAACTCAAACAACATGGAATTAAAATGTACAAAAATAAACCGATTTATTAAAGAAAATTCTGGTAACGAAGAAAACACGATAAAATTTTATTCCTAATTAGAGCGCTCCCATACAGACCCGAATACAAAGAAGGAATAAAAGAACTGAAAATAAAAATACATGTAATTTTAGTGGGCACTTAGCTCAACTCGGCTGGTGTGTCTCGCCAAGAATCGTCCAGGCCCCGAGCACGCAATCCGGATGTGGCTCCTGCCTTGGTGGGAATATGGCCTCAGTACGCCCTATTCACTAGGCCGCGCTCCTTGGTGCGAAGTAGGCCTTCCGCACGAAGTGAACGGGCAGGCATGCATCTCGCTCTTCCAGCTATGCCTGTCCTCACGAACTCCACACAGAAAAACCACCGTTCCCAGCCCATGGCTCTTCCTCATTATGACCACCAGCCATAAGTCCTAACACGGCCATTCGCGATGAGATCCTCAACGAGAGAAAAACCAGAAAGGCATCGATACGGAGAGAGATAAAAATGTGATGCTGAGAGTGAGACCGAAATGCGATCGTTCACCAACAAAGTTCAAAACGCGCAGGTGCAAGAGAGGACATGACTGTCCAACACCAGACTCAAAACCGAGAAGGAAATATAAATGTCGACTGCCCGTGATCAAAACCAGAAGCAGAGAGAGTGTCGGTCCACGACCATCCGCTATGGCATCCAGAACGAGAAGAATGATGTCCACCACTCCAACTACTTTGTACCCACGGCTCTGACGTCATCTCGCCTCGTCTCCCTCTCTGCTCCTATCAGAGAGTTCCATCTTACCCGTGCTTGTGCCAATCAAATCCCCTACCCAATCAACGCTCTTGCGGCGTGTCTCCACGGAGCTCCCTGTCCTGTGTCCTTACCAAGTCGGTGTAATCAGCGGTAGTGCTTCATGCCTGGCTTCCGGTTAGTTTTTATTAATTAGTGTATTTAAATGCGCGATTCTGGCTCGGTGTCCAGTGTGGTGTCATAAGGAACAATGGAATAAATTACAGAGGCAACAACACACAGGGGATTAATTTACCCAGAATTCCTCACTAATTAACAAGCTCCACCCCTCTGATGGGGACGAAGGTACAAGTTTACCTGACATGCATTCTACACAAATTCCCTACTTATGGTACATCGAGGTTTCTTCCTCTTCCCGACAGTCAGAACACACTACCTATGCATTCCACCTGGTCTACAGTATCACTACCCCCCACAAACGTAACAATATATATATATTTGTTTTTTCATCGTTTCCTAATACTTTGGACTAACACCGTGCACCATCTGCTGTTTAAAGGAAGTTTTACACAATTTTTGGCAACTTCTTCGATGCAATCATTTAATAGCTTCCGACTTTGTTGGATTGGTACAATGTCAGTAATAAACTAAAACTGCACTCGGTAGAGTGCACACCTCTGCCAGGCTGAACAGTTTATGTTTTGTATCTCACTGATGGGTCATATCTCGATCCGGACCTGAATCCAAATCAAATCGGCTTGTTGTTATCATTTATCAACTCATCCACCAGGTTTTGACACAAGTCATCCACAACTTTTTGAGATATCGTGTTAAATATCGTTTTTGCCCCATCTCACAATTATGAAAAATTACTTCAAAAAAATTATCTGATCCGAATCTTCATCAAAATCGAATCAATTCGTCCTTGTCACGCACCCAACCTGTCCACTAAATTTCTTCTGAATCCGTCTTCAACTTTTTCAGACATTCTGTTCACAAACATACAAACAAAGACAGACAGACGGGTGAAAACGTAAGCTCCATCCACATTCGGTGGCGGAGGTAATGACATCGGTGTTTCCGCAACGCAGAAAGGTAACTTTGGGCCTGATTAAAATCCCACAAAGTATGATTTCAGTCAAAGAGATGGCTGCATAGCCCAGAGGAGTGCACAATGGCCTCTGAACTGCCGAGCCTGGGTTCTTATCTCGAGCTAGCTATATAAGTGTCATGTTGCTGGTGTTTCGCATGTTGGGCGATTGCGTGCCATCCCTCGGATTGGCATTAAACTGCGCGTCCCGTCTGCCAGCATTAGTTGGTGAACATTAAACATCCCAGGGTGTCTTTCGTTAAAATAAATTACAAAATACTTCTCTAACCTACAGGCGTCCCCAGCACATGAGGCTACCTACGGCCATGTGCTGCACACAAAATAAGGACAGGAAGAAGATTTCAGTTAACGAAGGTCGCATTCAAGTGGAGACCAGCATAGCCAAGGCCTAAGTTCCAAAAGAAAATCTGGAAAATTAAAACTGTGCCTGTTTTTCAATGAGAGTGATTTTCTCACTTTCGGGCAGCTGGTTCGACTTGCTCACCCCTCGTGGAGCATATGGTCCTGGCATGTATATTGCTGACAAACCAGGTACATTAGCAGACCACTTGGGGCCTGACATTACTATTCCATCTGCTTCAGTCACGATGAATAATCCATTGGCCGTGATTACCAAAGCCGAAGCAATGTAATCGCATCAGAGGAAACACATTAGAAGTCATTGAAGTGTGATGGCCATTAAAAAGGCAACTGCCACACACATGGATCTGGAAACCGGAAGTTTGAATTAGGCCAATGACAGTGGGGCGGGGGGTGGGGGGGGGCTGTGCCTCACCTTACGTGACCAAGCTATCTGTTTTTATTCACCATTTGCCTCTGTCTTGAAATTACTTCCTTTGATACAGTTCAATGAGTTGCTGTATTTGTTGTTACTAGGACGTGTCCGTACGTGGGTGCCCGTACGTGCGTGCAAAAAAACATGCGTGCAAACAACAACAACAAAAAAAAACTTTGAAACCACGTGGCAGTAACGACCACAGAACCCCCCCTCTCTATTTACATGAAATGGTTTGGTCCATTCGCAACGACCACAGAACCCCCCCCCCCTCTATTTACATGAAATGGTTTGGTCCATAAGCAAAGCCAAAGCGAACGGCGAACGGCTAAATCGCCATAGCTCGGTAACTACTTGTCCGATTAATATGAAACCTTGAAAAGGCACATCCTCGGGTCCCCAGCAATATACCTGGCAAGTTTCAAGTATATCGGACCCGTGGTTGTCGAGAAACAGCGGTCACAGACACACAGACATACATACAGAGATTACTGGAATTATAGATAGATTATCCCATCCCCTGCACAGGTATTGTAATCACTTCTGTCTGTCTGTTTGTCTGTGTGTCAGTCTGTGTGTGTCTGTCTGTCTGTGTGTGTCTGTCTGTCTGTCTGTCTGTGTCTGTCTGGGCCGTAACTGTTTTTACCATTTGAGTTATTGTCATCAAGTTTTCACCAAAGCTTTATTATGATAATACGAAGAAGTCAAATAAATAATTTTGTCAAAAAGTCAAAAGGTCAAAGGTCAGCGTCACATAAAATCATCAATTTTCATCCAATTGACCTGAAATTGAAATTTACCATTTGAGTTTTGTCATCAAATTTTCAACAAATGTTCTATGAGAATATGGAGAAGGTAAATTAATAATTTGATCAAACGGTCAAAGTTCAGCGTCACATAAAATCAGCAATTTTCATCCAATTGACCTGAAATTTAAATTTACCATTAGAGTTTAGTCATCAAATTTTCAACAAGTGTTCGTTTTGAGAATATGGAGAAGATAAATTAATAATTTGATCAAAAGGTCAAAGGTCAACATCATATAATAAAATCATCAATTTTCATCCAATTGACCTGAAATTTAAATTTACCATTCGAGTTTTGTCATCAAATTTTCAACAAATGTTCGTTTTGAGAATATGGAGAAGGTAAATTAATAATTTGATCAAAAGGTCAAAGGTGAGCATCATATAATAAAATCATCAATTTTCATCCTATTGACCTGAAATTTAAATTTACGATTTGAGTTTTGTCATCAAATTTTCAACAAATGTTCTATGAGAATATGGAGAAGGTAAATTAATAATTTGATCAAACGGTCAAAGTTCAGCGTCACATAAAATCAGCAATTTTCATCCAATTGACCTGAAATTTAAATTTACCATTAGAGTTTAGTCATCAAATTTTCAACAAGTGTTCGTTATGAGTATATGGAGAAGATAAATTGACAATTTGATCAAAAGGTCAAAGGTCAGCATCATATAATAAAATCATCAATTTTCATCCAATTGACCTGAAATTTAAATTTACCATTCGAGTTTTGTCATCAAATTTTCAACAAATGTTCGTTTTGAGAATATGGAGAAGGGAGACTAATAATTTGATCAAAAGGTCAAAGGTCAGCGTCGTATAATAAAATCATCAATTTTCATCCAATTGACCTGAAATTTAAATTTACCATTTGAGTTTTGTCATCAAATTTTCAACAAATGTTCTATGAGAATATGGAGAAGGTAAATTAATAATTTGATCAAAAGGTCAAAGTTCAGCGTCACATAAAATCATCAATTTTCATCCAATTGACCTGAAATTTAAATTTACCATTTGAGTTTTGTCATCAAATTTTCAACAAATGTTCATTATGAGAATATGGAGAAGGTAAATTAATAATTTGATCAAAAGGTCAAAGTTCAACGTCACATACAGTCATAAATTTTCATCCGATTAATCTGAAATTTTAAGAATTTGCATATTCGGTTACTGAATTGGTTCACCAATCAAAAGCTATGGTCGCAAAAGCTATGGTCGCAAAAACAAGCCGAATGTTTTTTTTTTAGATCTAAAGCTAAAAGGTCAAGGCTGCATAAAATCATTAATTTTTATTTTTTATTTTTACTGTTTTCGTTATTTTGAGGATTCGGAAGAAGAAGAACACATCTGATACAAACAGACGCAGAGGGCTTTGCATTTTTAGATGCTTTCTCGTTATTGTCTGTTTAGGTGAGCCAAACAAGAGAGTTTAAATTCAGTGACCTATGTGCTGCTGATCCGTGACCTTGTCTTTGGCATTTTGAATCTGCACACAACTCACCCTCGATGTTCGGTTTGCATTCCCCGAGACATTTTCAAAACGTTATTTTAGCATACGACCTTCTTGAGATGTCACTGTGACTGCAACAAGACGAGTGGGCCATATCGCCCATGGCCATGTCGATGCAGTTCGTACACACAAAGAAACCAGACAAGAATAAATATTTCCCTGAAGGATACCAGCCCTTGGATTGGATGCCAACCTTAAGGGGCATGAAGTGGTTGCCAATAGAGTAGATAGGCCACGTTGGGGTATGCAAATCTTGCAATTGCATGGAGCCCCCAGATAACCAGGGGCCCCACATGACCGATCATGGTTCACAATCTTTCGAGATGAATTTTTCCGACAAAACATATCAACTTATGAGTGGTGATCAACATTGAGTAAAAGGAATGCTCCATCTCAAGGAAAGAAAACATTGTCGCGTGATGAATCGATTTAAAAAAAAACGTTTTCCCTTGATGTTTAACTTGATTACTAGACCAAAGCTTTAACTCGGATGCACAGGACTATGGAAATTAACTTTTTTCGTTTTTCGTTGTCTGAAATATATCTACGGGAGTGGCTTGGAGGGTCACGTTATTCTTTTTATTACTGGCATTTATTGTGCTATTATTGTTGATATTTTTATTGATATTATTTTGCAAAATTGTAATGTCAATATTACTGGTATGCTTTTATTTTTGTCATTTGAAGTGGCATTAGGAAAAAGTCACGAAAAGGTGGAACGACAATCAAGCTGCTACGTATTGTTATGTCGGTGGGGTAAAGCAATATCTAGAGTCAGGTAGATCTGAATAGGTAACATGCTTCGTCTGTCGCGATAAGGAATCTGCCCTGTAATAAGTTCTGTGTGTTTAGTCCGGTTTGTCGGTTAAGGAGTATACGTGTGAACATACAGGGATGTTCGTGTGTTAGGTAGTTGTAGGGATTAAAGATAACAGCCCTTGTGTGTCACACCTGGTAATCAAACCTTTGTCCCTTATGGCAACGCACACCTGTAAACACTTAGATAGGCCCTTCAGCGCACACAGTAATTAAATCCCCTTCCCTTACAACGACAGGCATAAAGTCAGATTGGGGCACCGCCGGGTGGCTGCCGCCGGCCACACCTCCAGCTGGCTTCGCAACCAGCCTCGTGGCAAGGCCGGGAGCCACGCGCAGGAGGACTATTGACTGGGCAGGGAGGGGGACGAGCAATACCACCAGTGGGAGGGACTCGGCCAATGGGGGGCGCGCCGAGACCGACGTCACAGGCCAGGCCATAAAAGGGCGCGCTGCACGACATTTTGAGCAACTCTCTTGGGTTTTCATAGCGTGCAGTCGCAATTGCTCTCCTTTGGCCCTCTCTTCCCTTTTGCCGTTCTTCTTCGCTTGGCTATTGGCACTGTATGACATCTGTCGGTCCCTGTGCTTCTCTTCATCAGGCTGATGGTTCACTCGTGGTGCTTGGAGCGGTACTCGGTGCTTCTGGAGCTTAGAGTGGTGATCGGGACCTCATGTGCAAACGGCGAGGGCGTTGGCTCGGGCCTAGCGAAGCGTACGAGGCGGACGGAGGGTTCCTCCACGCCGGAGTTTGGAGCCGTGTTACACTGCAACCGACGGACAGATAAGACTGCACACCACATCACCATTACACGATGTTTCTTTTGTTCATTCATCCCTGTGTCCTGTTGTTGAGTCTGGTGTGTGGGATCCCAATTTAGGAATTAGATTTATCGTCGCGTTTCCTGTCCCGATCCTTATTGCAAATAAACCCTTGTATTATTTTCCATTCCCTGCAAATCTTGGGTCCGTTTGACTTCATTCCCCTTCCACAGTTACGCGCTCCCACTTCTTCCTCTTCCCTTCTTCTTTCTCCCGCGTTTCATAGCCGAATCCGTGTTTGGTCGTCGCCTCAAGTAAATCCGTTTTGTCTTCCGCGGTCCCTGATATTAACCAGAGGGATTCACGCGAAAGTATTATACACCTTACCAAGGCGGAAAAAGGCCGTCGTCGATTTTTTTTGCCGTCGAGTCGAAAGCAACAAAGGCTGAAGTGAGTGTGAAAATAACACGGAGTCCTCTTACTTGTGATACAATTGAGGGTTGTCCATCCCCACCGGACAGGGTGACCAAGTCTTAGACAAGAAAAATATGAGACACTCAGGCATGGGTCAAGCAGGCTGCTGTAGGCCCCATTGCCTATTGTATGTAGTGGAACACGACTGTTAACTAGACCTTGACCATGGTGATATGTGGTTGGGTGCTGAGAGGCTGCAATTGGTTGGACTGGGGGATGACGAGGTGGTGCATGGGACGTGGCTGGAGGTGCCACGCACTGTGACCGTGCCTCCCAGGTCCGAGGCCGTGGTAATGGTGGAGTTAGTGGCAGGTGCTCACAACATTGGCCAGCTGGGGCTCGTGGAGCCGTGGTCCTTACCTGAAGCCGAAGGATTGATGGTGGGTCGCACCCTTGTGGACACCCGTGGGCCTATGTTGGCGGTTCGGCTGCTCAACTTGTCCGATAGCCCTTGCACGGTAAGGGGCAGAGCTGTCGTAGCGAAGTGTAGTAGGGTAGTTGAGGTCACCGGAGGAGGCGGATCCACATGCTTGCCAGTACAGCCGGAAAAAGGGGCAAATTCAGGGGAAATTGATTGGCCCATGGGAGTGCGGGACGTGATGACACACTCTGAAGAAGGCCTAACATGGGAGCAGGAAGAGACATTGCACAATTTGGTTGGTAAGAACTTGGATGTTTTTTCTCTCTCTCCCCCGAGGATGTTGGACGTACAAGCCTCGTCGGGCACCAAATTAATACTGGCGAGGCTCGGCCTGGTCGCCAACCGCCACGGCGGCTCCCTTTCATTAAGAAAGAGGAGGCAGAAGAGCAGGTGAGAAAAATGAAAAAAGCCGGATTTATCGAGCCCTCGGTGAGTCCTTGGGTGTCACCCATTGTGCTGGTGAAAAAGAAGGATGGGACCACTCAGTTCTGTGTGGACTACCGCCAGCTCAATCATGTGACACTCAAAGACTCGTATCCCCTGCTAATAATTGATGACACCCTCGATGCCGTTTCAGGCTCAAAATGGTTTTCTACATTGGATTTAAAGAGTGGTTATTGGCAGGTACAGATGGATAAAGCAGCGAGAGAGAAAACAGCGTTTACCACAGGAAAGGGTCTCTGGCATTTTGTAGTCATGCCTTTTGGATTGTGCAATGCCCCTGCCACGTTTGAGCGTCTGATGGAACGTGTTTTAATTGGCTTACCATGGCAGACTTGCCTTGTCTATCTGGATGACGTATTGGTCCACGCTCCCACATTTGAACATGCTGCCAACCATTTGTCAGAGGCATTTGAGAGATTAAGGGGGGGCGGGTTGCAATTGAACCCGAGCAAGTGCAACATTTTCAGGAGGGAGGTGACTTACCTGGGTCAGGTGATTAGCGAGAGTGACATGCCCACTGATGCTGGAAAGGTAAAATCTGTAAAAGAGTGGCCCGCCCCCAAAAATGTAAGGGAAGTCAGAGGATTTTTGGGCCTCTGCTCTTACTACAGATTTGTGGCAAACTTCTTAGATATTGCAAGACCCTTGCACAAATTGACAGAGAAAAGAGCCCGATTTATATGTTCAGAGAGCTGCATCGAGGCATTCAGTCACTTAAAACAACGTCTGGTGGAGGCCCCAGTTTTGGCATACCTGACGGATGATGGCAATTACATCATTGATACAGAAGCAAGCCAGGAAGGATTGGGAGCTGTGTTGTCTCAAATACAACAGGGAGTCGAGAGGGTTATTGCGTATTGCAGTCGGGCACTCTCGAGGCCCGAGCGAAATTATTACGTTACCCGCAAAGAACTATTGGCCCTACTGTCTGCAGTTGGATACTTTCACCCTTACCTTTATGGGAGGGAGTTTGTGATCCGAGTGGATCATGCCTCCTTGCAATGGCTTCTTCGGTTCAAACAGCCAGAGGGACAAATTGCAAGGTGGCTTGAGAGGCTGCAGCAGTATCATTTCTCTGTGCAACATCGGCCTGGCAAAGCGCATGCCAATGCAGACGCTCTCTCTTGGCGCCCCTGGTGGGAGGCACAGTGCAAATTTTGTGATAGACAGGAAGCCAAGGATCCAATTGGGCAGGATCAAATTGATGCATGCCTATATGCAGCGAGAGTGACCAGGCGAACTTTGCCACAACCCTCACCTGAATTGGGCGACGTGAATTGGCGAGAGAGTCAAAGGGAGGATCCTGTTTTGGGGCCCCCTTTCATTCATTTTTCAAAAGACCTTCTTGGGAGGAGATTGCTCCACACGGGGCCCAGGTAAAGGCCTATTCGGCACAATGGCAGGTGTTGGGTTTGAAAGATGGCCATTTGTATAGGAAGTGAGTAACACCAACGGGCGATGTAGCTTTCTGGTTGATAGTTGTACCAGACAAATTGAAGGAAGTGGTTATGGGGACGTATGTGGGACTCGGACAATGGGACATTTGGGCATGGCCAAAACTTTGGCAAAATTGCGGCAGAGGTTCTACTGGGTGAATTCGGGCAGGGACATTCAAAATTGGGTGAAATCCTGTGACCTCTGCCACAGTAAGAAGGGACCCTCATGCCACAGTAAGAAGGCCCTGCTCCCGGTGTACAACATGGGAGTGCAGCTTGAGCAGGTGGCAGTAGTTGTGGTTTGGCCGCTGACAGCCACCTGCCAAGGGAACCGGTACATCATGGTGGCAATGGACTATTTCACAAAATGGCCAGAAGCTTACCCATTGGCCAACCAGGAAACCTAGCTGGTAGCTCAGATTGTAGTTGAAGGATTCTTCTCCCAGTTTGGCATATCAAGGGAGCTGCACACTGACCAGGGCTGGAACTTTGTATCCAAGCTCCTGCGGTCGGTGTGCGAGCCCCTCCAAACTAGCAAGACCAAATTATCAATGAAATACGGTCTTTAGGCAACGGTCTTCAAGCAGCCATCAATCATCTGGACTGGTCTACCATCTCTACCACCTCTGACATCAACTCATCCTGGGAATTCTTCCAAAGTAAATTGCTCTCTCTCATGCACAGATTTATCCCATCTCGTCTTCAGTTGTCATACCCTTCCTCCCGTCCATGGTACACGGAATCTTGTGGTGAGGCTGTTGCCCAGAAACAACTTGCCTTCGTCTCCTGGAAAGCAAATCCAACGGAAGGAAATCTCATTTCCTTTCACAAAGCCCGAAACAAGTGTGTGTCCACCCTCAGGAGAGCCAGGAAACAATATATCTCCGTTCTCAAGACCGAACTCTCTTATCTGTCTCCCTCTTCCAAATCCTGGTGGCGTCTGGTCAAATCCGTTTCTGGTGTTTGTTCCCCCTCCATCCGCTCCCTTACCTCAAACGGCTACACAGCTGACTCCGCACGTGAAAAAGCTGAATGCCTCAACTCTGTGTTTGCCTCTAAATCTTGTGTCCCAAACCCATCCCTCTCTGTACCCACCATACCCAGTCATACCCAGCTGCTCCTGGACTCCGTGTCCTTTCCTCCTGACAAGGTGGAAAAGTTTCTGTCAACCCTCGACTCTGATTCTGCAACTGGACCTGACGGCATCAGCCCACGGGTCCTAAAATCCTGT
Source organism: Myxine glutinosa (assembly GCF_964187855.1). Lineage (NCBI taxonomy): Eukaryota > Metazoa > Chordata > Myxini > Myxiniformes > Myxinidae > Myxine > Myxine glutinosa. The sequence goes on from NC_136273.1 coordinate 80,776,471, forward strand.
TCTTCCGCTCTTTCACTCCCTCTCTCTGTTCTCTTCACCCTCTCTTTTGCTCAAGGTCAACTGCCATCTGCTTGGAAATCAGCCAACATCACCGCTTTGTACAAAAAAGGTGCAAAAACAGATCCTAGCAACTACAGACCAATCAGCCTTCTCCCAATTATCAGCAAAGTCATGGAATCCATCATTGCTTCGGATATGAAATCTTTCCTCTTCTCCAATGGCTTGATCTCTGATCATCAATTTGGTTTCAGACCAGGTCACTCTACTCTGGACATGCTGCTTCTGCTGTCTCAACAATGGATGGAGGTCCTCAATGCCAAACAGGAAATTAGAGCTGTCTCCCTCGACATATCACGTGCCTTCGATACGGTCTGGCACCCAGCTCTGCTCACCAAACCCTCTTCCTTTGGTATCCATGGAAATCTCCACGCATGGCTGGCGGACTTCCTCTCTATTCGTAGTCAACGTGTGGCCCTGAATGGGTTTCTCTCATCTCCTCTTCCTGTTCAGGCTGGAGTTCCCCAAGGCAGTGTTCTGGGCCCTGTGCTTTTTCTGGTCTTCATCAATGATCTCTCTGACTCTCTTGTAAATCCTCTCTATCTCTTTGCTGATGACTCCACTCTCTGCCGCTCCATTCCTCATCCTTCAGATCGGCAGTCTGCAGCCTCCTCACTCTCTGCAGACCTGGAAAAAATCACAGACTGGGCAAACAAGTGGAACATGTCTTTCAATCCTGACAAATCTCACACTCTTACGATGTCTCTCCGAAAAGACCGACTGGACAACCCTCCCACCTACTTTCTGAATAATCCTCTCCAAGAAGTTCTGTCACTCAAGCTTTTGGGTCTCACTATCTGCCATGATCTTTCCTGGGAAAACCACATTTCCAAGCTGGCCTCCAAAGCCAGTCGCCGACTGGGCATCCTCCGTCATGCGAAGTCTTTCCTTGGCACACCTGAGCTCCTCACCACATACAAGGCTTTCATCCGCAGCTCAATGGAGTACTGCTCTCCCCTCTGGGCTGGTGCTCGTGCCTCACACCTAGCTCGTCTTCACGCTGTTGAAACCAAAGCGTTCAGAATCATTGGAATCTCCCGCGATGACGCTATCTCCGAGGGCCTTTCACTTAATCACCGCAGGCAGTTGGTGGTCTTTCCGTCTTCTACCGACTCCTCTCCGGCCTTGCTCCCCCAGCTCTCTCTGGGCTCTGTCCCCCAAATATTCCTGCAGGTCGCACAAGGTCTGCCTGCAACCCTCTTATGGTTAAATTGCCAAAATCAAGACTCTCTGCTCACCTTCACTCCTTCATTCCTCTTTTCTCCCGCCTCTGGAACAAACTCCCTCACTCTCTTCAATCCCACTCCTCCCTCCAGGTCTTTAAAACGGCTGTTCACCACCATCTCTTATCCTCCCCAATCCAAAACCTTGATCTTTTCTACCCCCGCTAATTTCACCCCAAAACCACTTTTTTGAGGTGACTTTTGACTTCTTTCCTGGAAGTCTTTGGTGTCCTTGCGTTTTATACCTATCCTGCCTCCCCCCAGGCTCTCTCCCTCCAAAAACATCTCCCGATGTCCCTGCTCTCAAATGTTGTGTTTGTGTGCTTCCTCCCCTTCTCTCCCCATCTTGTCGACCACTCCCCTTTTTATATACTTTGTTTGCTTGTTTGTTTGATTTGTTTGTTTGATAAATGTTAGCTCTTTCACGAGCCTCGACTCTGTATACAAAAAAATAATAATAATAATAATACCTTAGCGAGATAGAATCGTGTAGGTTTAGAATGCTCCGAATGGTGTGAAGAAGAAGAACCCACCTCAATGTAAATTAAGTTAGGCCGACTTGTCCAGGTAAGATCGTATATGAGTCTCCATATGAGGGGTGGAGCTATGCTATTTAGGTAGGGCTTAAGGATAAACCCCAGTGTGTAATTGCCCTGTAATTTTTCCCTTCATTGTTCTTGCATCACAAAGAGTCGCCACAATAACTACAACGATCGCACTGTAAATGGACTCATTCGCTCACAACGCCACCAGGGCTAACCAACACCCAGCACATTTGCCAATCGGCACGCAAGCCCTGCCTCACGGCCTTCGACGTCATCCGAACATTTCCAAAGAGAGATTAGACTCTGCCCCCAACGTATCGTAACGGGGAGGCCACGCCCCAGCCTCCGTGATTGAGCAGCGCCTGGTGATTGGACAGAGAGTGCGATGTGAGCGTGGAACATACGGGAAAAGGCAAAAAGACGCATCTCGCCATCTTTTTCTCTCTCTCGTTCTGGTTCTCGTCACGAGTGGACACTGTGGTTTCGGGTGCACTGGTGAGGAGACGTGTCAGGGCTTTGGGACTTTTTGCAACGTGGAAGGAGGAGGTGTTGGTTTCCGGTGGTGATCTGCAGAAAAGGAGGGGGTCGCGAGCGAAATAAAGAGGGATCCTGCCTGCTTTCCTCATGCCAGCGGCTGGCTGCGTGTGAGATTCCGCGCCATTTTGTGTGTTTCCCGCATGGTGGTTCGAGGTGATGACCAGCAGCCTTACCAGCCATTCAGGGCTACAAAGCTGAGTTCTACCGATTATAAAAGGGATTTTATTTTAACTTTTGTTTTCCCCTTGTTTGTATTCGAGTCTGAGGAGAGACGTCTCAATTTAGGAATTTTAGTTTTACCTCATCTTTCATTGTTACTCACATTTATTTTCATTAAATCATTATTTCTCAAATTTTACTTTCCCTGTATTGTGGATTTTGCTGTCCCATCTGTGGGGATCAGATAACCTTTGCGTTTGTTTCCGATCAGGTAAGACCTCAAACCTTCCTGCGCATGTCATTACCGCCAAGTTGGGTATACACCTTGGAGTTAAAGCTCATTTTGGGCATTCGTCCTCTTGGGGTCTTAACCCTGGGGACATGACAATATATATATATATATATCAGGTGTATCTTTACCTATAAAAGGCAAAAATCTCTTTCTCTCTTTACAAACTCAGGGTACAAATACAACATTGTGTGGGAGGGGGTGGAGGGGGGGGGGGGGGTAACCAAGGTTATGTGGCCGTGGACTCACATGAGGGTGTGGGGGAGCATCAATTATTTTTGTAAATGTGTACCATGTAGAGCCACCTGGTGGTGGTGGCAGAGCGTATTACAACGTCTCTTCTTGTGTGTGTGTGTGTGTGTGTGTGTGTGTGCGCGCACGAATCAATGAGTAGATCTCTATTCAATCTACTGAGGCCCACCCACGTGTGGGATAGCGGGCAAAAATAACTTACACACATAAACACACACACACGAAGGTGGATACATCAAGACCTGGGAGGGCTCCGTTCCACCTTCTGAAACCCGAATTTGAAGATAACAACCAACAACACACACACAAACACACTCTGCCTTCTCCAATTACAGACTTGGCATTTAATATGGAATATTTTTTTTGTGGGGGTGAACTTACTTTTCAAGATGTCTTAGAACCAAAAGTTCATTGGAATTATGTTGAAATTATTCTAGATTTTGTTAATGTGACCTTTAAAAGAAACAAAAACCACATTTGACATTTCGAAACAAATAAATTGATCCTTGAAAGTGATGTAAACTGATATCGAACTCAATTCATGGACAGTACTGTGTTAAACTTCTGTACGTTTTCCAGAAGTCTCTCTTTATTTTGCACATTAGCCAAATTTTTTTTTAACAAAAACAAAAGTTAAATTACGACTGGGATTACGGACCGTAAAATTACAGTTCAGTACTTCGTGTAACCCCCACGAGCATTCAGGAGAGCACGTACACGTTGAGGCATGCTGTTCACGAGATTTGCCAAGGTTTGGACAGGAATCGCTTGCCATGCAGTGACAATAGCCTGCTGCAATTCACGCACAGAGGTCGGCTGCTGGTCCAAGTGGTCGATTTGACGCGTTAATTCTGCCCACAAGTTCTCTATCGGATTCATATCCGGGGACATGGCAGGCCACTCCATATGCTCTACACCACGGTCAGCAAGAAAGTGTTGGATCATGCGAGCACGATGAGGCCGTGCATTGTCATCTTGGAAGACAAAGTTTCCTCGAAAGGCTGCACGAGCAAATGGAAGCAATGTTTCTTCCAGAATGGCCCTGTACTTGAACTGGTTCAGGTTTCCATTCAGAACAACCAGGTCAGTTTTGCCCCCTGCATGAAAAGCAGCCCAAACGGTCACCCCACCAACTTTAGCTTGGGCTCTTGGCACTATACAATCTTTGATGTAGGCGTCATACCTTAGCTGACTTGGTACGGCCATTGCAGACGAACCGGTGCAGCTGGCGATCATCCCTGTGAGGCCATCTGTAGGAAAGATGAAGCTCAACCGAAGGTGGACCTTGCAACATCACAATGACCCTAAACATACCAGTAAATCCACCAAGGAATGGCTGAAAAGAAAGAAATGGAGGGTTCTGGAATGGCCAAGTCAAAGCCCGGATCTAAATCCCATCGAGATGTTGTGGGGGGATTTGAAACGAGCTGTGCATGCAAGAAACCCCTCAAACATCGCACAGCTGAAAGAATTCTGCATGGAGGAGTGGGCAAAAATTTCTCCCAGTCGATGTCAGAGACTGGTAGACAGTTATAAGAAATGCCTACTTGAGGTTGTTTCTGCCAAAGGGGGCAATACCAACTATTGGAGCCAAGGGTGTACTTACTTTTTCCACATGTGAAATTTGCATTTATGTTTATTTAAATTATACAATGGACTACAAATTGTAAATGTTTCATGATATTTGTTATATTATATCACCTTTATCTATCAATATTGTTGAAATGAAAATCAAATAGCTGTATGTTGAAATATGTTGAAAAAGTCAAAACTTTACATGGGGTGTACTTACTTTTTCATGTGACTGTAGGTATCCATGGTGATGCTCAATAATACTGGATGTCTATCAAGAAAAGGTTGCTGATTGAATCGGGTAGTGGCTGGACATGCGTTGGATACATGACTGTCTGGAGTGAGAATGGTTACAAAACCTTTAGTCCATCAGGTACGACCCCAAAATTGAGCCACCGGTACCACTAGGGGTGGCCAAGGTTCATGGGTACCATATGAAAGCTCTGCTATTCAGGAACACATTTCTGCCTGGTAACAGTCTAAGTAGTCGCTTTCACCCTGAAATATGATGTTGAAAAGACCCCCTATTGGTTCGATTTTTAGCAATATGTATATGTAGTACAGACATACGAGGCTTCAGAAGATCACATGTAAGTTTGAATTTACAGCCACCATACATTACACTGTAATCATCATCATCATCATCATCAAAATGAAAATAACTTGACTTTTCATCAAAATAAATGAATTAATTTAATCAAAATAAATGCACATAATCATGGAAATCATTAGCATCATCAATTGCAGAGGAATAATTATTAAAGATCAAGTTCTTCCACATCAGCATCATCCTGCACAACCATGTCCTCTCCCTCCTCAGATGGCTGGTTGTCACATACTATGTAAGCTTTCAAGTTCTGTTTTCAGCCTCACATTCTCTTCTGCAAGGTCATACTTGCTGAGGTTCTCAGGAAAGATGAGCAATTTTCCTTTGCTGTCAGAAAATATGTGAAGAGTATTGCCAAATTCAGCCTGTAGTTTTCGACGTATGTGCTTTTTAGTGGAGTCTTTAATTGCAGACACCTCATGAGCATGCATATATGTTACTGGAAGACGAGTCAGCTCAGTTAGTGGGACAATCAGTGGAGACTGAAACAAGTCTTGTCTTATGTGTTGGAATATGATGTGATGTAGCTTCAGCTAGCTTTTATGGAGCATCAGTATCCACTTTCCGCTGTGTCTTCTCTATGAGCTGGGTTCTGAAGGTCTTTGGTATTGGTGTCGAGCCTGTAGCACGATTTATGGTACCAAGCCTCAGCAGCAACAAGTTATCTTGTTGCCACAACAGGAATACGTGTGTCCTGTCTCTGCGTAGCGATGTTGCGAATCGTAGCATCAGCTTGAAGCTCTGCACACTTTGTCAGTGGCTCTCTTGTTCGTGTTCCTTTAATGTACTTTGAAGTTTTCCCAGGTGGACTGAATATGTAAACTTTATCCATCACAGTTGAGCTTGAAGATGATGTTGACTGACGCAAACCTATTCGCTTTTTCTCAATTTCATCTTTTTTTGTTGCTTCACATTTATCTAAGTCCCGTTTCATAGTGAAGAGCTTCCGACATTTCAGATGATAATGTACTTGTGGTACCTGCCCTTCTTGCGCATTTTCTGCAATTTCCAGCAAAGGACGATGCTGTCGTACCCTGGCAGCTTTTAAGAGGGAATTCCAGGATTCCAGATCCCTCGGTGAAGTGAGACCGGTATGTGGATCCTCACCAGTCATATGAATAATGCAAATCGTTTGCAGTGTGTCCATTTTTGAATTGATCTAAAATAAATAAAATGGCATTAGAAATAATCACAGCAATTTCTGAATTGTCAAAAAACAATAAAGAAGTCAGGAATCCTGCAAGGACAATATATATTGGTGAGAAATGTATATTTTATTTTCTATATTTTAGAAATAAAAAAAATAGCATTTGGAGGTACCAGCAGGGTGTAAGCTTTCATTTGGTACCTTATTTATATGTATATTATATGCAGTCATCACATATATGACCAGAATCGTTGGACTTAAAATGACTTACAAGGACATTTGTACGACACATCGAACGGATAGAGGTTCCTTTGAACAACTAATTTTAAAATGAAAGCTACTCATTTGAAACTGCTACCAAGGCACAAATGGTATCCTGACGCACAAAGCTATCAAATTATACCAATGAACCTTGTCCACCCAGTTGGTACCGATGGACCCCTCCACCTGATGGACTACTTTGGGTGAAGATGCAAGTAGTGCGATTCAATATGAGCCCATTTTGAAAATTGTGAAGATATTGCTGTCGGGTGTTCATAGCCTGGATAGAATCGGAATGTTTTTAGGCAATGATTAGATCATCTGCATATGATAGAAGTAGTGAGTCGGCTTGGGGTCGGGAGGTCATGGAGGAGTAGATTGAAGATTGAGTGATATACTGTAGCACGGAGCCCTGTGGGACGGCGTTCGGGTAGTACAAGTCTAAAGAGAGCGTTTGGGAAGCGTTTATTTGAACCTGACGGCTGGACAGAAAGTTTCTAGCCATTTTTTCTTGTTCGAGAGTATGCATGTTGCTATTGAGGATTTTTTTCAATGAAAATATGACAAGGCGGGGTGTCAGAAGCTTTATTCATACGTCTATTGCCATGAGAACAGTTCTCAGTAGGGGTTGTTTTTGTTAAAGCCATCCAGAATGTAATGTGTGAATGTAGAGAGTTCAGTGGTTGCTGAATGTGGTGAACGGAAGTCATGCTGTGATGGGACTAGAGGAATAAAAGGGAAGATATTATTTTGGAAGAGCCTTTCCAGTGTTTTGTTTGGGGTATATAAGAGAGAAATAAGCCGATACTATGACTGGGTTATTGGGAGGTTTATGATGTGTCGGTATTGGTATAATGATTTCTTTTTTCATGTAGCGGGGGACTTTATTGTGTGCCTATGATTGGTTATACAGTTTTGTTAGTCTTATTCTTCATTCCTATGCAGAACTTCACGTTTCTTTATTATTCTTTCATCTACAACTGATACACAAAAGTATTTTTATCCTGTCTCACGGAGGGTTTTTTCAAGACCCTCTTCATTTTCTTTCCTGTTCAGAAATCTTGTGTAGCTCTGGTAACAAGGATAAATGGTATCTAACTTCTAACGCTACAAGATCCTGTCCACAAATATGAAATAAAATGCACTCATCTTTGTGCAATTGTGCAGCATTCATCACCTTACCGGCTGTTACTGTTTCACACTGTATAAGTTTTTTATACTCCGCCCTCCCTATTCCATCTCCAGGCGTTCAACCTGTTGCACCTCAAGGCCCACTTGAGTATTTGTCAAAAAGGTCAGGGCCCACATCATAAATAATGATAACACCTTTAAAAAACAGCGTGCTGTCTGCTGCAATGGATTAAATAAAATATAATAATAACAACTTTATTTGGTTCCTTATTTAAGACATTTAAGCCTTAAATGTTGAGTGCTGCTTAAGTCAGCGGGATACTTGGCCTTGCTTCTGAGAAACAATCAGATCAAGCCGAGGTGGGATGGGTGAGAGGCTGACTCGCAGAGAAGCATTCAATGTTGCTTTCAGTTTATTCCTGGTCTTTGATTTTGGTCCAGTCACAATTGAAAAACCTGGCTCACACAGGTAGGTGGTGGTGAAAGGCAACAGGACGTGATTGCCCACTCTGACAGAAAGGAATATTCCTTGGCAGACAAAATCCAAAATGAAGCAATGTCAAGTTTTGTGTGCTGAAGCTTCAGGCTGCTGTTAGCTGATAGTTCCATCAGCTGAGTATCCAACACAGTGGACAGGGCCATGTCTTCAGCTGCAGGATCCACTGAGAACGGGTCCAAAACCCAACCCAAAGATTTCCATCCGTGGGGGTCCTCTGAGTTTGTGAAGTGGTCTGTGAATTTATTTGACAGCTGAGTCAAATGCTGGGACACAACTTTGCAGAAGCTTACTGCATTCCTTTTCACATAATTGACTGTTTTTCTCAGCCACATCCATGACGTCATGGAGCTCTGGTGACATCTTCTTTGAGGCCAGGATTGCACTATGTATAAAAGTGCATCCACTTGGCCTCCGGTGTCTCTCCCGTATCTGTTTCACGACATCGCTATGTCTACCTGTCGTTGACGCAGCATTCCGTCCATACACCCAAACAATTTTTCCAAGTGGCAAGTGGAAAGGGAGGAAACAGCATTGAGATCTAATAAATGAATAGGTTTCTGTTACAATATTTTAATTTCAAAGATTTCATATGGATATGTGGAAGGTCGCTTCCATAATCAAGATGACTCTCTTTTTCCTTCTCAGTTTAGGAGAGTTATCTCCCATGGAATCCCAAATTTCTACTTAGAGAATAATGACATCTTCCAGATTGATTGTTCAAATCATCAGAACTCTTATAATTATTTTAAACGTGCATGTTGTGAAATAAAACTCAGAACTCTTCCAAGAAATGAGTCTTTATAGAACTATATCTCTACACATCCTACAATACAATAATGCAGATTAGTTCCACAAAGAAAGCAATCAAGCATACATCTCCTTTTAGTTTCCTGCAAGCAAGCATTTATGTACCTGCTAAATCGCAGTAGTCGACAGCACTGGGATACAGAATGCCACCCGATTGCGCACCAAATGGACACAGCTTATATAAGCTCCCTCAAGGTCGTCCCTTCGCTCGGATCGTCTCTTCACTCAGCTCGAGACATTACATCATATTTCATCACATTCACCCTGAATTAAAAAAGTCAAGCAAGCCATAAAGCAATACCAAGAAAATGGAGCAGTCTAATAACACCCAGAATTCCTACCAACCGAGGCGATTCTGTGGCTGGCACAGACGGCCTGAACGGGTATGATATATCCCTTCCTGGCCAGATCCTTCACTGCCCATAGTGGGAAGTTCGGCCTCACTCGATAGGATTCTTTGCGGACTATCTGCCACCATTCGGATTGGCGAACCAGGTAACGAAGTATCATCTCCGATCATCCTGTCCTCAGCCTCCAGCAAATCATACAGCTTCAATTGATTGGGGATCTCTGCGATACCATCAGCCTTAGTGTCCCTCTCATTCAGGATCTCACCACAGGGCACGAGATGTCGGACCGATACCGTAGTTTCTCACCCGTCCTGTAATCTGATGAGCGTATTCCGGGTTGGCCTCTAGAATGTGTACGCGATCTACCAACGGCTCGTACTTGCTTTGCCTAACCGCTCGCTTCAGCAGAGCAGGACCGGGCTCCGACAGCCATGAGGGTAGCTGTTACCCACTGGCACTGCGTCCGTTGGTCGCGAAATAACTGCTAGTGGGGGGTTTCGTTCGTGGGAGTACAGAGTAATGCTCGGATGGCGTGCAGCGCCTCAGGTCACACTTGCTCTCACGATTGCACAGTTAACCCGTGCGTCAGAGTACTCGTGCATTCCACAGTTCGGTCTGGTTTTCACAAGCGGAACGGAGCAGAATGCTGGTGGAGAGTGCCGGAGAACAAGCGGCACAAGCGGAATGGACATGGACTTTGAATGAGTGCTATGTCTATTTTGTGCATGTTGGTTTAATATTTGTATGAAAGTAGAGTTGTACATTTGAGATGGAGCCATTTGTTAAATCTACTGCAAAGAATAGAGGAGTCACTTGGTGATTATAAAAGTTGCGTCTCGGGCAGGTACGGGTGGACTATGGCTGAGTTCAATGTCTCCAGCAAGTATGAGATCCAGGTGGCTGGAGATGCCTGAATCTCTATAAGAAAAAAAACAACAAAAAACAAGTACAGATACATTCAGAGTAAACCGCCCCCATGCCAAATGAATAAATATCCTCTAGCGCTGTATTTCAGGGGCGCCTCAGGCACCCGGCGATCCCGCTGTGCAACACATAGAGACTGTATTGGGAGGGAGAGGTGCACAATACTCGATTGATTAATTGCGTAATTAAAATCTATAAATAACAATCGTAAAATAATTTCTTAATCAATTGGCTAATAGCATACCTCAACCACCAGTTTCATCTGATGCTGTAACTTTTTGAAAATTAATTAAATAAGTCATTAATCAAAAAAATTAATTAATTGATTGATTAATCATTAAATAATCGATTCATTGATTAATCAATAAATCAAAAATATCCTTTATAGCCACATCACTTGGTCACTGTCATGTCCGAATATCAGCGTCCTAGCTCAAAAGGTGCCTGAGATATTGCCCAGATGAGAAAGAAAATAAATAAATAATAATAATAAATTAATGAAGTAATTAATCGGATAAATTAAATAATTAATCGATTAATTAATTGATCAATAAATAAAAAATTCCCTTTACAGTCAAATGACTTGGTCATTGTGTCCAAATATCAGCCTCCTAACTCAAAAGGTGCCTGAGGTATCACCCAGATGAGAAAGAAAATATATAAATAATAATCATTAAATAATTAAATAATTAATCAATTGGCGAATAGAATACCTAAACCACCACAGTTTCATCCAAATCTGTAACTTTAAAAAAGTTAATTAAATAAGCCATTAATTGAAAAAATTAAATAATTAATTGTCTAATCATTAAATTAATTGATCGATTAATTGATTAATCAATAAATCCAAAATACCCTTTACAGTCAAATCACTTGGTCACTGTCATGTCCAAATATCAGGTTCCGAGCTCAAAAGGTGCCTGAGATATTGCCCAGATGAGAAAGAAAATAAATAATTATTTAATAATGCAAATAAATAAATAATAATGGTAAGATAATTAAATTGTGAATCAATTGTCTCATACAAAACCGAAACCACCACCGTTTCATCTCAATCTGTAACTTCAAAAAAAAAATGAAGGAAGTCATTAATCGGATAAATTAAATAACTAATCGATTAATTGATTAATCAATAAACCAAACATACCCTTTACAGTCAAATCACTTGGTCATTGTCATGTCCAAGTATCAGCTTCCTAACTCAAAAGGTGCCTCAGATGAGAAAGAAAATAAAAAGGTTAATTAATCGATAATAATTAAGTAACTAATCAATTAATTGATAAATGAAAAAACAAAAAAATTGCCAAACTGTTTTTGCCAAAGCACTTGTTCACTATTGTGCTAAAATTTCAGCTGCCCAGCTCAAAGGATGGCTGAGATATCACCCGGACAAACAAACAAACCAGAAAACAAACAAATGAAAAATCCCTCACAGAGCGACACTTGGCAAAACAGAACAAAGTAGAATGGCACTCAGTAGAGTATCCTTTTGACTACAAAAATAATTAGTGGTTGAATTTAGAAACCTGATATGCAACTCGTCTTCAAAGTTTAAGTTAATCGGATGAAAATTGACAATTTTAGAAATTTGGTCTATGTTGACCTTTTGGCTTATGTTGACCTCAAAAATAGTTGGTCGTTGGTTTCAGTAAGCTGATATGAAAATCCTTTTCAAATTTCAAGTCAATCGGATGAAAATTAAGGATTTTAGCTATTTGAAAAAGTGGTTGACCTTCGGCCTATGTTGAACTTGTGACCAATGTTGACTTCAAAAATAATTGGTGGTTGAATTCAGTTCGCTGATATGTAAATTCCATTCAAATTTCAAGTGAATCAGATGAAAATCGATTTTTAGAAATTCGAAATTATTGTTGACCTTTGGCCTATGTTGACATTTTGGCCTATGCTGATCTCAAAAATAGTTGGTGGTTGAATTATATTAGCTGATATGAAAATCCTATTCAAATTTCAAGTCAATCAGATGAAAATTGAGGATTTTACAAATTATAGAAAAAGTGGTTGACCTTTGGCCTATGTTGACCATTTAGCCTATGCCGATCTCAAAAATATATAGGATTTTGTCGGACCAGAAACTCTACCGCTTGGTGAATTTCGTGAAGATCGGTTTAAAATTGTGACCTGTAGGCAAGTATAAGTGAGCGGACAGACAAACACACACGCAAACAACTTTCACACAAAGTATTTGATATTTGGCCTATGTTGACCTTGTAACCTATGTTTCCCTCAAAAATAGTTGTTGGTTTAATTCAGTTAACTGATATGTAAATCCCTTTCAATTTTCAAGTCAATCGAATGAAAATTGAGGATTTTAGAGATTCGAAAAAGGTGGTTGACCTTTGGCTTATGTTGACCTTTTGACCTATGTTGACCTCAAAAATAGTTGTTGGTTGAATTAAATTAGCTCATATTCAAATTCAAATCCCATTCAAATTCCAAGTCAATCGGATGAAAATGGAGAAGTTTAGAAATTTGAAATTGTTGTTGACCTTTGGCCTATGTTGACCTTTTAGCCGAAGCTGATCTCAAATATAGACGGTGGTTGAATTTATTTAGCTGATATGAAAATCCTATTCAAATTTCAAGTCAATTGGATGAAAATTGAGGATTTTAGAAATCTGAAAAAAGTGGTTGACCTTTGGCATAGGTTGACTTTTTGACATTTTGACCTCAAAAATATATAGGATTTTGTCAGACCACGAACTCTACTATTTGGTGAAGTTTCGTGAATATTGGTTTAAAATTGTGACTTGTAGGCAAGTATAAGTGAGCGGACAAACAAACACGGACGGATAAAAACGGAGCGGACAAAAACAACAAACCGAAGTGATCAAAATACTTGTCAATTTTTTTTTTTTTTTTTTTTGCCAAGTAAACAAACAAGTAAGCAAGAAACCGGAGTGAAAACTGAGTACTACTTTTCAGCGCACGTCATTGCCGGACCCCCTTCGGTGCCCGGCAATGACATCATGCAGCCCCTGGAGATGGAATAGGAAAGGAGCAGTGTACAATATAATATAACTAGTGGGGTCACTCGTGGGAATCCCACGGGCATGGACGTGTGTGACATTTCGACATATTGAGTTAGATGCTGCACCTGCACATGCATTTCACAAAATTGTTACTGGAAATTTATCAGATCCACAAATAATGTAATCGACACAATGTATTTACTTCTGATAACATGTGAATGCATGTGCGTGGACACCCACACCCACACATATACACATACACATATATACTGTACACACACACACACACACACACACACACACACACACACACACACACACACACACACACACACACACACACATGCACATATATACATATATTCACACACACACACACACACACACACACACACACACACACACACACACACACACACACACACACACACACACACACACACACACACATCTTGTTTTTTTTATTTTTGTTTCTCACAATTCTATCTCTTATGATTTTCAATTCTTATGTGCAACAATGCTCTGATTCTTATGTCCAATTACACACACACACACACACACACACACACACACACACACACACACACACACACACACACACACGGAAACTCGTGCGAAAACAAAAACATTTTAAAAATAAAGATGTCACGATTTTAGTTCCTGTAGCTATGAAACGCATTTTCTTTGGGCGGTGTATAATCGCTCCAAATGAAACAGGCATTACCTCGTTTCCTTTGCTTGAGTTGTTCAAAAAGTAATTCATGATCGAAGACGTGTTAGTTGAGTCTTAAAATGCACATCCGATCATACAGACATACAGAGCATACACTATACAGATGCCGATCATCGGCCGATAGAGCTCCTGACTCTTCTTCATTTTTAAACTTGAATGTATTGATAACATTTCGCTTTACAAAGTAAAATTAGATTAAAACCAAACGTTATTAATAAATATTGTATTCCATAGTTTACATTATTATGTACATTTTTGAAGTACTGCATTGTTTAAATCCATGGTTGGAAGAGTTGACTCGCACAAACTGTATATACACCCCAGGGATATGGAAAAACATAATTTGACTTCGGTTCGATCCCGAACTTCATTATTCAATCGCTGTATTTTTACTAAGTACGGTAATAATATAAATAACGAAGTCCTGGGAACGTTCTCTCCTCTCTCTCCTACCTCTCATTCTCATCTTTCATTCTTCTCTGTCATTCCCCTCTCTCATTCTTCTCTCTCCTTCCATGTGCCGACATAACAATCGACACATTCGAAACGGCTGTTGGAATACATGTTGTCGATTTTCTCAATTTTAGCTGAAACTGAGACTTGAACCATCCCCGCGACTGTGATGGTGAATTAGTTGAGATAAAGCCGTGAGGGAGACTCAATGAATGGGCTTTGAAAATGCATTTTGTTCTATAAACGGTAACTTTCATCGAATTTTATTCCCGTTTTTTTCAACCGAGTCTAAAACCATGTTAGCAACTGTGAAAAATGAAATGAGATATCGAATCAGAGTTGAAATAAAACTGTGAGAGAAAGCAAGACACCGCTGGCCTAACAAAAGAGGCCTCAAAGCTATGCGAGTAAACAAAATGGTAGATATTTGTTTTTGAAGCCCCTCCCAGACTGGGTGTAGCCACTCCCCTGGACAGACGTATCACAGACAGACAGAATCACCTACGGAGAATATAATATAGATCTCGTGGAGACTTTGCACCTTCGCTTGAGTCCACGGCACGGTCTGTAGTTCTTCCATAGTATGACTGCAGCAAGTAGGATGCTGAGGATTGTCTGTCTGCTTCCTGAAGTCAGAGCCAACACACAATAGGCGATCCTCTCCAGATCCTATGAACGTAGGTCCCCCGGCTGAACATGAAAGTCGAAAATCAAAGTAAGGGCAGATTTTTTAAATTAAAAAAAGTTCGAATTGATGTTTGTTTTTTTTAACTACAAAAATTGGGGCAACACCGTTGTAGGAATGAAAATCACAGATGATTATCAACATCAGGCCACAGATTCATCAACCTCCACATCAGTGCCACAGGCTTATGGATATGATGCAATATCCAGCATGAGAATCCGGTTGACAGTGGGTTCCATTGCTTCAGGAATCACAGCTTAATTAAAGAGTTAAGGCCTGTTCTGACTCACTACATCCTAAACTATTTTGACAGTTCTATAAATAATTCAAAGACTTTGTTTTGCAAAATAGTGATTTAATGGATAGTTATTCTATGTGCTATGTGTATTAGTTTCTGTATAATCATTCCATTAAGAATGCTAATATATACATTGATGTGTCAAGCAGGGTAAGTGTTCGATGCCAAGTGGGAGGTATTTTATTTTGGAGTCCATGATTAATTTATTCCAGGCTTTTCCCCCTCAACCTACACCTGGCAGCTGGATATTTGAACGTGCATTTGAAAGTCTGCTCCCGATGGATGGTTCAAACTCACCAATGTCTGAGTCAGCCAATTGATGTGTGTTGGTTTTAATAGACACAGAACAGACACAGATGGAAAGTGACAGTGTGACGGATGTGCCAGCAATGGCTGGTGTCATGTTGGAGAGATACTGGAAGAGTAGCAGTGCCTTAGATTTGGTTGGAGTAGGCGTGGGGTGGTGATGAGTTAATAATGTTGATCAGTGAGGGCAACAAAGTTTTAGAATCTAGAGTCTAGACAGAGGTAGGGATCAATGGAGAGGAGTCATGCCTGGCTTTGGGAGTCTGTTCAACTGGCAGTGGTGGGCAGTGGGCACAGGGGGTTCACTCTCGTTCCTGCATGAAACTCAGTGGTGGTTTTGCTTTGGTGATGTCACGAGTCTGCAGTTCGACTATGTAACTTTATATGCTGCCAATGCATGACCTAAATCCTTCTCATCTGGATTCATACTAAAGCGCGGCGTTACACGCGCTGCTTGTGAGCAAGGAGGAAGCGGACAAGCGGTAACATATAAACGTCTTTATTGTAAGACTACACTGTAACACTGAAAATGCTCCGGGCTGGTCGCCCGGTGTATATCATGAGGCCACGCCTACCCCTCGGGCGTGGCCACCGCCCACTTGGTGCGTGGAATGATGTCACCACGCCAGTGGGCTTTTGTGTCCGCCACACGCGCCCCCCCAGAATTCCCGCGCACCTGGAGGGCCAGTTTGCGGGGCAGACGAATGACCCGGCCGAAGCGCCCCCTGGCGATCGGCGGCGTCCGGGGTGCAGGGATGCCAGGTGGGATGCCCCTGGCTGCCCCTGGGATGGGTGCAGGACCGGGGGGCGGCGTGGCGGCGGGGCTGGGCGGTGCCGGGGGTCCGCCCGCAGGAGGGCGGCCCCGACGTGGGGGTCGGGCCACTGGCGGTGGATGGTCCACATCGAGGTGGGCCGGCTTGAGGCGGTCTACCGAAACGCGGTCAGGAGTACCGCCGATGTCCAGGGTGAAGTGCTTCGCCCCGGTCTCCAGCACGCGGAAAGGCCCGTCGTACGGGGGCCGCAGTGGTGTCCGATGGGCATCGTGGCGGATGAAGATGTACTCCGCCGTGCGAAGCTCCGGGGCGACGTGCATCGGTGGGTGCCCGTGGCATGCCGTTGGCACCGGGGCGAACCTCTGGGCGGTCTCTTGCAGAGCGGAGCGCTGCTGTGCCGCGGACCATGGTGCTGTGGAGTCGGGGAGGAACTCGCCCGGCACCCGCAGCGGTTGCCCGAAGACCAACTCCGCCGCGGATGCGCGCAGGTCCTCCTTGGGCGCCGTCCGGAGGCCCAGCAGGACCCAGGGGAGCCTGTCGACCCAGCCGCCGTCGCGGAGGGTGGCCCGGAGCGCGGCCTTCAATGAGCGGTGAAATCGCTCACACAGGCCGTTAGCCTGGGGGTGGTAGGCCGTGGTTCGGTGCAGCCGGACCCCTAGCCCCTGCGCAACCGCCCCCCAGAGCTCCGAGGTGAACTGGGGGCCGCGGTCGGATGAGATGTCTGAGGGGGCGCCGAACCGGGTGACCCAGGTGGCGATGAAAGCCTGCGCGACATCGGCCGCCGTTGTCGACGCCAAGGGCACGGCCTCCGGCCACCGGGTGGTGCGGTCCACCATGGTGAGGACGTAGGTGAAACCCCGTGAGGGGGGCAGAGGTCCCACCAGGTCCACGTGGACGTGGTCAAACCGGCGTTCCGGCACCGTGAACGGGGCCAACGGGGCCTGGGTGTGCCGGTGCACCTTGGCGCGCTGGCACGCGAGGCACGTCCTGGCCCAGCCGCGGACGGCCTTCCGGAGGCCATGCCAGACGAACTTGTCGGCGATCAGCCTTTGGGAGGCCCTCGCGCCCGGGTGGGACAGGCCGTGGATGGCGTCAAACACCTGGCGCTGCCAGCCCGCGGGCACGATGGGGCGAGGACGCCTGAGGGAGACGTCGCACAAGAGGGCTACGCCCGCGCCGTCGAACGGCACCTCGGTGACGCGGAGGCCCGTGACGGCGGTCCGCAAGGCCTGGACGTCGGGGTCAGCGGCCTGGTCCGCTGCCATCCGGGCATAGTCGATGCCGAGGTGGACTGCGTGGGCGACGGCCCGGGAAAGGCAATCCGCCACTGGGTTGTCCTTCCCCGCGACGTGCTGGATGTCCGTCGTGTACTCGGACACGGCCAAGAGGTGACGCTGCTGCCGGGCCGACCACGGCTCGGTGACCTTGCCCATCGCGAAGATCAGCGGCTTGTGGTCGACGAAGGCAGTGAACGCCCGGCCCTCGAGCAGATGGCAGAAGTGCCTGACCGCCAAGTGAAGTCCGAGCAACTCGCGGTCGAAGGTACTGTAACGGCGTTCGGGCGGGCGAAGCTGCCGGCTAAAGAACGCCAGCGGTTGCCAAGCTCCACGCACCCATTGCTCGTGCACCGCGCCCACCGCGTAGTCCGAGGCATCGGTGGTGAGGGCGATCGGTGCATCGGGCGCCGGGTGCGCGAGCATGGTGGCGTTAGCCAAGGCGAGCTTCGCGCCCGTGAACGCCGTGTCCATCTGCTCGGTCCAGGTAACGTCGCCTTTGCCCGGCTTACCTCGGAGAGCTTCGTGCAGGGGGCGCAGGAGCTGGGCGAT
The DNA here is from genome assembly GCF_964187855.1 of Myxine glutinosa. Lineage (NCBI taxonomy): Eukaryota > Metazoa > Chordata > Myxini > Myxiniformes > Myxinidae > Myxine > Myxine glutinosa. The sequence continues at coordinate 80,794,895 of NC_136273.1, forward strand.
ACGGGGCAGGAACCGATGGTAAAAGTTCACCATGCCCAGGAACTCCTGCAGCCCTCTGATCGTGCGGGGGTGCGGAAACCCCTTCACCGCCTCCACCTTGGCCGGCAGGGGGACGGCTCCGTGCCTGGTGACACGGTGCCCCAGAAAATCGATTGTGGCGGCGCCGAACTGGCACTTTGCGGGGTTCACAATCAGGCCATGCTGGCCCAGGCGTTCGAAGAGCGTGCGGAGGTGGTGTAGGTGCTCTTCGCGGGACGCGCTGGCGACGAGGATATCGTCAAGGTAGACGTAGACAAAATCCAAGTCGCGCAGGACGCTGTCCATCAGTCGCTGGAACGCCTGAGCTGCATTCTTCAGACCGAAGGGCATGCGCAGGAACTCGAAGAGTCCGAATGGCGTGATGACCGCCGTCTTCGGGACGTCCTCCGGCCTGACGAGGACCTGATGGTAGCCGCGTATGAGGTCCACCTTCGAGAAGAAGGACCTGCCCGCCAAACGGGCGGAAAAGTCCTGAATGTGGGGGACGGGGTAGCGGTCGGGAGTCGTGGCGTCATTGAGACGGCGATAGTCCCCGCACGGTCGCCATCCCCCGCCGGGCTTCGGCACGATGTGCAGCGGCGACGCCCAAGCGCTCTCTGAGCGCCGAACGATGCCGAGTCGCTCCAGGGTAGCGAACACCGCTTTTGCCACCGCCAGCTTCGTCGGCTCGAGGCGGCGTGCCCGGGCGTAGACCGGTGGCCCGACGGTGGGGATGTGATGGGCCACCCCGTGCTTGACGGCCCCCGCCGAGAAGGTGGGCCGCGTGAGGGCCGGGAAGCCGGCGAGGAGGCGGGTGAATGCGTCCGCTGCCGGAAGCGTACAGACCAACGTGGCCGGAACCGAATCGTTCGGCAAGCCGCTTGGCAAGCCGCTCGTTGAGCTGGGCAACGCACAAGCGAGCGAGCTGAACGTCTCGGCCTGGACAAGCCGTCTGCGCTTGACGTCGACCAGGAGCCCATTAGCGCACAGGAAGTCCGCGCCAAGCAGTGCCATGGGCACGTCGGCGGTGACGAACGTCCATCGGAAAACCTGCCCTCCAAACCGCAGAGAGAGGCAGCGTTTTCCGTACGTACGGATGGGCGTCCCGTTCGCGGCAAGCAGCGCGGGGCCCCCACCTGCGGCGTGCTTGTCTGACGTGCCGGCGGGAATGACACTCACCTGCGCTCCCGTGTCGCACAGGTAACGGCGCCCGGAGAAGGTGTCCGTTATGAACAGCAGGCTGCTCGAACGGCCGGCGCTCATCGCCACTATTGAGCGCCGGCCCGGGCGTTTCCCGACCCGTTGAAGGAGCACAGCGGATGACACCGCCGAGCTTCGTGGCCGAACTTGGCGTGGAACCAGCACCAGGTGGTGGAGCTGGAGGAGCGCGGCTGGCTCCGCCAGGCCGGTGGAGTTGGCGGGTTTCCCCGCGGTGGCGGTTTTCGCCGCGGCGGTGGGCGGGGCGTGGCGGCGTTCACGAGGTGCGTATCAGCATGCTGCTGAACATCAGCGCGGTAGAAGCTGATGCTGTGGAACATGCTGCTGAACATCAGCGCACTGTAGAAGCTGATGCTGTGGAACATGCTGCTGAACATCAGCGTCGAGGGCCGTGACGGCCACGCCGACGCTCGCCCGCGTGTCCGTAGCGGCGAAGTACCTGTCCGCCTTGGCGGCCAATGCTCGGGGTTCCGTTAGCTCGGTCCCGGCCAACGCGAGGCGAACCTGCGCTGGAAGTTGGCGCCGGAAAAGCGCCCGGAATAGCGAACCGGGGGCTTCGTCGCCCAACAGTGACAGCATATGGTCCATTCGGACCGACGGGCGCGTCTCACCGAGCTCGGGGAGATCCAGGAGGCGGTCGGCCCGTGCGTCGTCCGTGAGGCCGAACGTGGCTAGGAGTAGCCGCTTGAGTGCCTCGTACTTGTGGCCGTCCGGTGGGTGGCGAAGGACGGACACAACTCGAGCGGCCGTGCCGGGCCCGAGGGAGGCGACGACATGGCAGTAGCGCAGGTCGTCGTTGGTGAGGCGCCGAAGCTGAAATTGGGCTTCGGCTTGAACGAACCAGACTTCGGCCTGGGCCTCCCAAAATTCGGGAAGTTTAATCGCCATTGCCTTGTCGTTGGCCATTGCAATGGCGTCGTGTTCGGAAGGATCGCTACGGCAGATCCAACGTCGAGGGTCACCAGTAAAGCGCGGCGTTACGCGCGCTGCTTGTGAGCAAGGAGGAAGCGGACAAGCGGTAACATATAAATGTCTTTATTGTAAGACTACACTGTAACACTGAAAATGCTCCGGGCTGGTCGCCCGGTGTATATCATGAGGCCACGCCTACCCCTCGGGCGTGGCCACCGCCCACTTGGTGCGTGGAATGATGTCACCACGCCAGTGGGCTTTTGTGTCCGCCACAATACACTACTTCAACCCGTGGTGCTGTGGCACCCTCAGGGGTCCTTCTCTCTTTCTATGAGACCATACTGCTAGTGCTAATGAACGGTTCAGATCTCATCCTCTGACACATTATCACTCCTGTGTTCTCCTTCTCTCAGCAGTCTTCTAACTGGCCTGACTTATCTAGTGTTTTTGTCTCCTTTTTGATCCTCGACCCCCATTTGATGTTTTTTCTTTTCCCCATGCCCTTTAGCTAGGTACCCATGCTAGGACATAGCATGTCATTGACAATTGGTCATTAGCATCGGTTATTGCAACAATATTAGAAATGAACATTATGTTATTCAGTAAAACACCATGAGAGGAAAATTATTGCCCACATTGTGATGAACTTGGACATCATGTAGAAAATTGTGTCAATATTGTTACGTGTGTGGGGGTAGGTAATGGAAAACCTTAGTTGAGATAGGATTGTATACATTACCATGCTCCGAATGTCGTGTAAGAACATCTTGATGTAAATAAGTCAGCTCGGTGTGTTCGGATTAAGTGTGACATGTGGCCATACGGAGGGTGGCTCTTGTGCGATGTAGCATAGGGAGTAAGAATAATCCCCTCTGTCCATCATACCTCTCGTGATCTGACCGTTGTGGTTATAATAAATCAGCCTGCGATAAGATGAGGGCTGTCAGGAAACTAACTCAGGTACATTACAACACCAACAAGCCCGACAGAAACCCATCACATTTGCCGATTGGCAAAGGAACCCTGCCCCCGAATGTTCTCGATGGGCATCAAGAAAGGCTGTGAGGCCCTGCCCCGAAAGGAACGATTGGTCATGGCCATGGACTGAAGTGGTGGGGTGCGAGAATTGGTTAGAGTGTGATGTCATTGTGGAACATTCTAGAACGGGGAAAAGAAAAGGCGAAGCAACCGCCATTTTGTCCTCTCTCGGTTCCAGTGTTCGTAGCAGGTGGACGCATTCTTTCGCTCTTTCTGTCCTGGGCTACGCGGCAGGCGGTCGCATTTCCTTCACTGTCTCTATTCCGGCGTTCATGTGGGTTGGAAGCTTGTACCTCTGGCTCTCGGCTGTGGCTGTTTTGTGTGCGCTCCTGGAAGTTCGGGATGGTCGGAGCTCAGTGCAGCCAAACGAGAAGGACCAAGGGAGGAGCTCGTGCCTGTTGCCTCGCAACGGCGGCTGGTGGTAGACCCTACTTCGCACCAATGTGTGTTTTCCCGCGCAGGGACGCGGGACCTGTGACGGCACCAGACCCTCGTTGAGACCGGAGCTAAGTTGCTGCACACCATCCGACATTTATTTTTTATTTTCATCTTTCTTTGTTTGTGTCTTTGTGTCAGAGTGGAGGATCCTCATCTAGGAATTATAGATCGTACCTCACCTTTCATTTTTATTGCCTGCATTATTTTCATTAAACCTTTATTTGTTGCATTTTCAATTTCTTGTTTCTTGTACGTTTATTTGTTCGTGGTTTCAGAAAACCCTCGTCGTGTCCGTCCGTTCAAATAAGACCAGGGACCTCCATTTCCCTCATGCACCATAAAGATATAACACCGCCATATATTCGACTCATACGCCTCGGAGTTAAAGCTCGGTCGGCCATCAGTCACCCAGGGGTCTTAACCGACAATACGCGACAACATTCTACAAAATGGTAATTTAGCTATTTTTGATGTATTAAGTCGGGAAATATTGCTTAGTAATTGCCCTGTTTAAATGTGCACCATGCAAAGGGTGATGCCTCAATAAATAGCCAGATTTTAACATGAAGAACCTGTATATACAACCTTCTTTGATACCCTGGGTGAGGTGCTGGTAATACCTTTGGAAGAGAGAATGAGGAGTTTGAGGAGGTGCATCATCAAAGGAGAGACAGAGGAGTTTTATCGCCTCCTGACGGGAGCAGATTTTTAGGCCTTGGGGGGTTGATCCCGCTCCTGAAGAAAACAGTTGGTGCTTGCCGTCCGGTGTGGTTTGTCTCCCTGGTTCGTTGTCCTGCTCGTGTTCCTGCTCTGTGTTCCTGCTTCATCGTTCTGCTCCTATCTGTTTTTTTGTTCTGCTTGTCCTGTTCGTGACTGCTTGCCTTCTTCGTTGTGGGTTCAAGGCTGCTTCGTCAATATATATGTGCATGGCTACAATACTGGGTACACTTTTACACAGATGAAATAAAATGCCCTCAATTTAAAAAAATGAACTGAATGAGGACCTGCAAAAACCTGATTATATATCAATCAGTCATTATGCGACTTCATACCATGAGTGGTGAACCGCCATTAGGTATCCCATCCAGCTCTGCTGTAACTTAATGGGAGTGATAACTGATAAGCACCGCCTGCCACACGGTGCATTATCTCTGGTATTCACTCATAATATGGAGTCGCCTGAATGCGGCTGGGAGTAACCAATCAAATTACAATTTAAGTTATTCAGCCTCCAGCTGTGACGTCACCATCACGTACGTGCACTTTGCCTGCCAAGCTCCAGAAGGGCCATCCGACTGCGTAATTTCGATCTTGGTTCAGATACTGTCATAAGTGCATAGAAAAACTCACAGTTACCGACCTGGTTTCACCCTTAACGCATACAAAAACAGCTGTTTTAAAGACCTGGAAGGAGGAGTGGGATTGAATAGAGTGAGGGAGTTTGTTCCAGAGACGGGAGTAAAGAGGAATGAAAGTGAAGGTGAGCAGAGAGTCTTGATTTTGGCAGTTTAACCAGAAAAGGGTTGCAGGCAGATCTTGTGCGACCTGTAGGAATATTTGGGGGACAGAGCACAGACAGAGCTGGAGGAGCAAGGCCGGAGAGGAGTCGGTAGAAGACAGAAAGACCACCAACCTGCCTGCGGTGAGTAAGTGAAAGGCTCTCGGAGTTATCTTCATTGCAGGAGCTTTGATTCTGAAAGCTTTGGTTTCAACAGCGCGAAGCCGTGCTAGGTGTGAGGCAGGAGCACCAGCCCAGAGGGGAGAGCAGTATTCCATTGAGCTGTGTATGAAAGCCTTGTATGTGGTGAGGAGCTCAGGTGTGCCAAGGAAGGACTTCGCATGACGGAGGATGCTATTGGAATGTATCCTTTCGACCTTTAGACCATCCAGAATCTTTCAAGGACACACCACGCAAACATCTATAGTCTTCTTGGAAAATAAACTTACTTTTTTCAGCAAGTGATGCACAAACTCGACCCCAGGGGGCAGACAGCTTTGGTAGGTAGACTCTGCTAGTTTGTCGAATAAATGAAGGTTTTTGTGTGTAATTAGTCCAAATTGTCATGCCTGAATAGTGAGTGTCAATGTATCGTGTAGCGCTACTCCTGGTGGTAGTGGCTCTTACAAGTCACAATTTAATAAAATTTGTCCATTCCCTGCATGAAAACCATAGACATTGGAAATTATCATGATCATGACCTCTATAACCTCTTTAACAGCTCAACCAAATTACCTTAAAATTGCAGCTTGTGCTCAGGGGAGAAAAGGTAGAAAAGGTAGTGAGAGAAGGGATCGAGGGAAGTGAGTGAAGGGGTAAAGGGGAATGGGAGAAGGGGTTGCTGGAGTATATAGATGAAAGGAAGTGGAGCTAGTTTGAGTAGTGTAGCTTCAATGGGTTATCAAGTGACTTATTGTGATCACAGCTATTGTTGCCACGATTTAGAGATTATATGTCCTCAATCACTTCCACCCACTTCAATACACCCACAATCCCAAAACGATCTTATTGACCTCCTCTTTTCTCTTAGAAACAAAAATGATTCACTTTGTGAGAAACGTGTGGATTAAATACAAGATTGCAACCATTAGGACAATCTGCCAGGAGACATTTAATTAACGAGAGTAGCTCTTTGCTGTGGATGGAAAAAGTGTAAGAAAAGGTGCAAAAATTGTAGTTATTCTAAGACTGTGGTGAGTTGAAAAATAGATTGTGCTAAATGCAACGCCATTCATGCAAATTAATTGTGGGGGCATCATGTGGGGCTAAGGAAGACTATGGTGGACAAACATCCACAGATGTCTTAGAGTTTTTCTTTCAGGTTTATACGTTGAACATGAGAATGTTTGGATATGCATGTCATGTTGGGGTATGCGTGACAGTGTGCATGGGAATGTGTGTGTATACATATATATATATATATATATATATATATATATATATATATATATATATATATATATATATATATATATATATATGTATATATATATATATATATATATATATACTAGCAGAAGTACCCGGCGTTGCCGGGCGGGGGAGGAGGGGGGGAGAGGGGGAGGGAGGAAAGTGGAGGGGAGGGGAGAGGAGGGGGGGAGGTGGGAGGGAGGAGGAGGGGGGAGGTGGGAGGGAGGAGGAGGGGGGAGGTGGGAGGGAGGAGGAGATGGGGAGGGGAGGGGGGGATGAGAGGGGGAGGAAGGGGGGAAGGGGAGGGGAGGAAGGAGGGGGGAGGCAGGGGAGGGGAGGAGGGAGAGGGGAGGCAGGAGAGGAAGGGGGTTCATATACAGACTTGGCATTTAATATGGAATATTTTTTTGTGGGGGTGAACTTACTTTTCAAGATGTCTTAGAACCAAAAGTTCATTGGAATTATGTTGAAATTATTCTAGATTTTGTTCATGTGACTTTTAAAAGAAACAAAAACCACATTTGACATTTCGAAGCAAATAAATTGAACCTTGAAAGTGATGGAAACTGATATCGAACTCAATTCACGGACAGTACTGTGTTAAACTTCTGTACGTTTTCCAGAAGTATCTCTTTATTTTGCACATTAGCCAAAAAAAAATTCAACAAAAACAAAAGCTAAATTATGACTGGGATTACGGACAGTAAAATTACAGTTCAGTACTTCGTGTAACCCCCACGAGCATTCAGGAGAGCACGTACACATCGAGGCATGCTGTTCACGAGATTTGCCAAGGTTTGGACAGGAATCGCTTGCCATGCAGTTACAATAGTCTGCTGCAATTCACGCACAGAGGTAGGCTGCTGGTACAAGTTGTCGATTTCACGCATTAATTCTGCCCACAAGTTCTTTATCGGATTCATATCCGGGGACATGGCAGGCCACTCCATATGCTCTACACCACGGTCAGCAAGAAAGTGTTGGATCATGCGAGCACGATGAGGCCATGCATTGTCATCTTGGAAGACAAAGTTTCCTCGAAAGGCTGCACGAGCAAATGGAAGCAATGTTTCTTCCAGAATGACCCTGTACTTGAACTGGTTCAGGTTTCCATTCAGAACAACCAGGTCAGTTTTGCCCCATGCACGAAAAGCAGCCCAAACGGTCACCCCACCACCTCCAGCTTGGACTCTTGGCACTATACAATCTTCGTTGTGGGCTTCATGCACTTGTCTGCGCACTCGGACACGGCCATCTTGACGATAGACCAGAAATCTAGACTCGTCACTGAAGGTCATGTGATTCCAGTGTCCTGGCTGCCATTCACGGTGCTCTCTGGCCATTGCAATCTGGCCATTGACGCTGGCTGTGTTGTCTGGTCAGGCGTGGCTTTCTCAGGGGATGCCTGGCAGGATAGCCTGCTTGAACCAGTCGTTGGTTGACTAGCCTTCTGGATACAGGCACATTTGTCAGTTGCTGCCACTCAGCCCTAAGCCGATTAGCTGACTTTGTACGGCTTTGTACACTGACTGACTTTGTACACCCTCTAAAAGGTGGTACGGCCATTGCAGACTAACCGGTGCAGCTGGGGATCATCTCTCCTTGTGGTTCTGCGTGGACGTCCTGGCCTCGGTATTGGAGTAGGGACACCCCTCTGAGCATTTCGTTTCAGGATCTTTGACACCTGACCTTGAGTGATGCCATACTGCCAAGCAATAGCACGCTGTTTCATGCCAGAATTTCGTAAAGCCACCACTCCATGACAAACAGCAATGTCGAGTTGACGGACCATCTCCAGAGGAAGCGGCAATAACTTTTGTAGATGTGCAGCAGTCGTTTTCCACTAATACAGAACGCAACAACCCTTATATACCCGATTGTGAAGCCAATCGTCAAATGTACCTGTCCTCACATTTTGTCACTCCACCTGTGATATAATCCTGTTATTGACTTCTTGCTGCGAAAGACAATCAGTGACATGGTTCTTTCAACAAAGACATCACCGAAGGGTAAAAGAAACTCACCAGATTGATATACTGAGTTCAGAAAGTAAACCCAAGTCAAGAAAGAAAAAAAAATTCCATATTAAATGCTAAGTCTGTATATGCTGGTGGGTGAATGGGGTGAATGTGGCGTTCATCACGTTTCTGAGGTAAGTGTGATGCTGATCAGGAAGTAGAAGAGGCCGTACCACCAACTTTGTACACTTCCGGAAATGTTTGATTTATTTGTATTCAAATGTCTGGTGATTGTTTTTTAAATTTATTTATGCGAATGTGTACTTGCATGTAACTTTCATTAACTAAACAAGGCTTAGGCACTATCGAGCGATTTACAACGGGCAGGGTATCAGGCAACTTGAACTTGGCAGACTGGCCTGGCTCGTACGTCCAAACTTCATTCTTCAGACGCTGGTGACCAGGCTGCCACTGATAATCCCAATGCAGCCTGCGTGGGAGTACAGCCACTGATCTATAGTATAGCAGGCAGCGTGGAGTCTGGCGGCGAGGATGGACAATCACGTGATCGCTCTGAGCGAATCAGCGAGATGTCCTGGCACAGGCTGTGATTCAGTGTATAATGTTCCTCGCAGAGATGCACTAAGTTAAATATGAATAAAAAACATGGATCTCGTCATCGGAGGTCATTTTTAGGTAGGCCATGTCCTTCCCAGGCCCAATGGCCATGTCTATGCCAAATATGAAGTACGTGAGCCTCTTCGTTTAGGAGTCTATAGGTAACATACACACACACACACACACACACACACACACACAAACACACAAACTGTGTTTTATTTATATAGATATACAAGGTGGTCCAGAAACCCTGGGCACATTTTGAAGAATGATACCTGCAACAAACAACTAAGTTTATTATTGTTATTTGGTGCAAAACAAAACATGATTACTCGTTAAACAGTCTAATCAAAATAATTTTCTCGTACCTGAAACAGATCAGTTCAAATTTTCAAACTGCTTTCCTTCATTGTCTATGCACAACTGTTGCCATGATGAAACGCTATGACACACAGTTCTGCATGTTTCAGTCGTTAAGGCAGCAGTCTCATTATTCAGCAGAAACAATTCAACCACAGAATCTTGTTTCTCACAGTCTGAGAGTCCTTTAGGTGCTTTTTTCAAAGGCCAAGCGGGCTTTCATGTGTCTTTCACTGAGGAGAGGCTTCCGTCTGACCACTCTGCCATAAAGCCCAGATCGGTGGAGTGTTGCAGTGATGGTTGTCCTTCTGGAAGTTTCTCCCATCTCCACACAGGATCTCTGGAGCTCAGCCAAAATTACCATCGGGTTCTTGGTCACCTCTCTTACCAGGGCCCTTCTCCCCCGATTGCTCAGTTTGGCCGGGCGGACAGCTCGAGGAAGAGTCCTGGTTGTTCCAAACTTCTTCCATTTAAGAATTATGGAGGCCACTGTGCTCTTGGGAACCTTCAATGCAGCAGATTTTTTTTGTAGGCTTCCCCAGATCTGTGCCTCCACACAATCCTGTCTCTGAGCTCTTCAGGCTGTTTCTTTGACCTCATGGCTTGGTTTTTGCTCTCATATGCATTGTCAGCTGTGAGACCTTATATAGACAGGTGTGTGCCTTTCCAAATCATGTCCAATCAATTGAATTTACCACAGGTTGACTCCAATCATGGTGTAGAAACATCTCAAAGATGATCAAGAGAAATGGGAGGCACCTGAGCTAAATTTCAAGTGTCATAGCAAAGGGTATGAATACTTATGTCAATGTGATATTTCAGTTTTCTCTTTTTAATAAATTTGCAAAACTTTCTAAAATCATGTTTTCTCTTTGTCATTATGGGGTATTGAGTGTAGATTGATGAGGGAAAAAATGAATTTAAACGATTTCAGCAAAAGGCTGCAACATAACAAAATTTGAAAAAAGTGAAGGGGTCTGAATACTTTCTGAATGCACTGTATATAGGGGAAGGCGGGGCAAGTTGAGCCAGTTTTCGTTCTTGGAATGTTAGGACTGAATTTACTGATGATCTTGCACAAATGAGTATCTTGCCTTCTAATTTAATCCTTGGGAAACATTTTGTAGCTAGTTCTTACTTTCTATCCCCACACTGAAAGTCACTGTGACCTTTGAAAAAACGGAGGCCAAATGGCTCAACTTGCCCCGCCTGAGGGGTAAGTTGATCCAACCTCTGTGGTAAGTTGTGCCACATAGGGGTAAGTTGATCATTGCCCCAAATAAAGATAACTAAAGTAGAAAACCATTGTTTTGCCAGAAAAATATTTAATGTTGTAAAGTTCTACAACACTGAACGAAATGATTACCTTGTGTTCATGGTTATAGTAATCAGTTACGAACAAATTGAGTCACTCTCATAGAAAAACAAGATTGTCAACTGTGGTAAGAAAAGTCAACTCAATCCACCTGTCACAGTTTCAAGTCACAATTAAACAAAAAGTATCCCAAATAGTTGATCATTGCCCCAAATAAAGATAACTGAAGTACAAAAATTGGTCTGCCTGAAAAATATTTAATGTACTTGTTACAACACTGAACGAAATATTTACATGTGCCTTGTGTTCATGGTTATAATTCAATGTGGCAGCTGGATTGAGTTGAAAACAGCTGCCACAGTTTTAAGTCACAATAAAACAAAAGTGTCCCAAATACACCCAGAAAGGCCAACAGTCAGACTGTGGCAATTAAGGCACAATATCTTGCTCATCAATGCCAGCTTCATCATTTGGATCTGGAACTAAAACTAAAACATGTCAGAAATCAAGTCAATTAAGCTGCCAAACTGACAAGTCACAATTGAACACAAGCTGTCCAGAACAACGGGCAGAACTGCCGACGCACTTAGGCTGTGGCAGCTTACGCACGATGTCTTCCAGTTCAAATCCTGCTTCATCCTTTGGGTTTGGAACAAACACTGGGTTGTCAGATCCAACTTTTCCAGCAACCTTCTGCAGGAAGACACCTTCAAACCTAAATTCCTCTCCATTCAGTACATCAACCCGAGCAAGCTAATGCACAAATCTTGATTTGCCAGCACATTTGCCCGAGCTTTGCTCGGAGCGCTTGAAATGGCAGCACGGCAAGGAATGCTCCCCGGGGAGTGGAGATGGTACACCCAGTGTGGTGCAGGCTCGCAATGTATCCAATGACCGGGGTAATAATATGGTATTCTGTAAGCGCTTTGAGCCTTTGGGGAAAAGCGCATTATAAATGCTAATTATTATTATCTCCACCAACACGAGTTGGCAAGTTGAGCCAGACCCTATGGGGCAAGTTGAGCCATGGCTCAACTTGCCATGTAGGGTCTGGCTCAACTTACCCCAGTCTGAACTTTCTGAGATGTCTCCACATACACACATATTCTATGCATCCATCGTATTAAAGTCTATGACAAGAATGGAGACACATACCTGGACTAACAATTGTCATCTGATATCCATATTATATCTATGCTGCATATGGAAGAAACGTGAACTTACCTGTTTTACACCTTTTTACTTTTATGGCTGAAAATTGGATTTTTCCCTCTGCAACACTGGTTTCTGTTTCAATTTAGAAAACAATATGGCAGAATTTGGAGTTATGCAATGGGGCATCTATAGATGGCGCCACCACAAAGTCTGACTCATTCATAACTGGCTGGGAGGTGGTGGCTCAACTTACCCCTATGCTCAACTTGCCCCGCCTTCCCCTATATATACACTACCAGTCAAAAGTTTAGGTACACCCAACATAATGTGTTTCATGTGCAAAATGAACATAAGATGTGAACAAAGCTCTTACCAAAGATATATCTGCTTATCTACTGGTAATATATTGTGCTTCAATGCATCTTTCTTGCGTGAAACGTAGGTTTAATGCAATTTTTGGAAATAGGTCGAAAAGTGCAAAAAAAATTATGCAACCTTTAAAATCTTTGTCTTATTTCAATTGAATTATATACTTGAACACTGTAGAACACAAATCGCCTTTTTGGTACTTTCAAACCCTTTCTGTTTAGCAGTAAGTGGACAAAATATTATGGCATTTCATGTCATCTCGACCAATCAGATTTGTCGCTGGTAGACCCCTGCAGGAAAAAAAAATCCTTACTTTGGAAAGATACACATGTCCATAAATGAATTTGCAACTGAAGTGAGATGAAGCGATTTCATCTCGACAGATAATGCAGGTTCGGGATGCGTTGGAAGGGTAAACGTTATAATATGATGATCCCGATCATAATTAATATGTTATAAATTCCCCGAACATCTACTCTTTGTCTAAAGTTTTAAATCCCCCCCCATACCCCTCCCCCTCCACTCCTACCCCTCCCCCTCCCCTCCTACCCCCCCCCCAAAAAACAAAAAAACAAAAAACAACAACATTTACTTCCTTTTCTCCACGTGTGCTGTTTCATGTGCTGCTGTCCACGTGCGCTGTCTCGCCCCGCCCCCATTACCTCCTTGCCTTCCACCTTTTGCCCTGATCACGTTACTTGTGGTTGTCCCTCTAGGCCAGAAGTTCTTAACCTGTGGTCCAGGGACCCCATTTGGGGTCTGTGGTTGCAAACCATTTTGCAAACCATTTTGAGCAGTGGGCTTCAGGGGGTCCGTGAACCAGGTGCATAAAAATTATTTAAAATTTATTTTCGCTAGCTTTTTATAAAAAGTTTTATTTTTTGTCTGTCATATTTTGTATGTTTAAAAAGTGACTCACTTTTCTACATCGGCATGCAGTGGCATCAAAGACTGCCAACAATCCTGAAAGAGGTCTTGTCTACTGCCGTGAAAGTCGTCAACTTCATCAGAGCCAGGGCTCTGAATCATCGCGTTTTCAAGAGGTTTTGTCACGAAATGGGAGCAGAATATGAAGTTCTTCTCCACCACACAGAAGTTCGCTGGCTTTCCAGAGGACAAATCTTGAAGCGCTTGATGGAACTTAGGGCAGAAGTTTCACTTTTTTGAGAGAAAAGGAAAGTCCACTCTCGGAACAGTTTGACAGGGAGGGGTTCATTCACGGCTTGGCTTATTTGGCGGATATATTTGGCCATATGAATGTGGTAAGTCTTTCGATTCAAGGCCCTGCAGTCACCATTATGGATGCTGCTGAAAACCTACAAGCTATTTTGGCCAAGCTGCCACTGTGAAAGTGGAGATTGGAGGCAGACAACTACGCAAACTTTCCAATGCTGGAGGAAGTGCTTCTGCAGGATGGAGTCGAGAGAGACTAAGCCCTGTCAATTTCTCTGCAGGCAGAAATGTGCAGACACCTGGAAACACTGCAGAACTCTTTCGAAGGTTACTTTTGCTCAGATGACCTTAAAGTTGAAAAGTGGATTCGTAATCCTTTCCTTGCTGATATAAACTGTATTAATGATGCAGACCTTGCCAAAGATGACCTCATTGACCTGAGGACAAAGGAAATTATACGACATGAGTTCAACTCGAAGAGTCTTGGAGAATGTTGGTGTTCCTTGACACAAGCCTACCCTCGTCTGGCAAAGCGAGATGTTGGAGCTCCGATTCCGTTTGCAACCACAAATCTTTGAGAGTCAGGATTTTGAGCACTTGTTACCATCAAAACGAAAAGTAGAAATCGATTGGATGTCAAACATGACGTGTGTTGCCTTGTCAAAGACCACTCCCCAATTTCATCTTTTTATTGAAGCCAAACAACAACAGCCTTCTCACTGAAATGTACTTTTGAGCAGAATTGAAGTTTATTTTTTTTTCTATAATTTGCACAATTTGGATATATTTCATTTTATTCAGGGAATGGTCATTGATTTTTGCATGAAAAAAGTGAGATATATTATTTGTAAAGATTGATTTTTAAAATTCTGATTATGACGGTATGTGAAGGAAATAATTTCCTATGCAATAAAATGTATTCATTGCATACAAAATTTTGTGTTTATGTGCTCATGTGCATTTTTCTGGGGAGAGCTCCGTAGCTTTCACCAGATTCTCAAAGGGGGCCATGACTCAAAAAAGGTAAAGAACCCCTGCTCTAGGCCCTCTCCCCGTTGGTATTTTGTGAATATAAGATTGTTCTTCACGGTTCTGTTTAAATATTATTTAAATATGTTTAAACTTTCCCCTGCAGTGTTTTATTCAGTGGTATATTACAACACACTGTTTTTCTTCCTATTTAAAAGGTTCTATTCAATTTCCTCTTCAACTCATTCCACTGCAAAAAATAATTCAATCTCTTACAATTCTTCCTCCCTACATGCTCTAAACTCACTTTCATTCCACCCCTCCTCTATCGTTCTTGAACGGATCTCTGACTTGAAAATCACAATAAACCCAATTTGTTATAAATGTTCGTCTTTCATTAATCACCCACTTTCTAAACTCCCATCACGCCTCTCCCCTCCAAATCTCCCCCTTGCCCCTCCCCTCCTAAACTCCCCCCCAACCCCTCCCCTTCAAATCTCCCCCCCCTACCATCCCTCTCCAATTCTCCCCCCTCCCCCCTCCACCTCAAAGCTGCCTCCTCCCCACTTCATCTCCCTTCTATCTCATACCAACACCTGCCCCAACCTTCGACTTTCCTCTGCCCCCCCCCCCTCAAACAACCCCTCACTGTGCCTCATCCCATCCCCATCAAACCTTTCGTCCTCATCCTTCCCTTTCTTGTAACTCTTCTGTAATCTCTGACACACTATCAACTGCTCTCCCTACCTCCCCCTCTCATCTTTCATCTGACCCTACCCCTCCCCTCCCCTGTCCTGCACCCGATGCTCCCCCTCTCTCTTCATTAACGGTATGGACCTCAAACATCCGGGGCCTTCGCTCAAACCTGATTGATCTCTCCATTCAGGTTGCTTCTGACAATCCAGACTTTATCTGCTTAACAGAAACTTTCCTCCTTCAAGATGTCTCTGATTCCTTAATATCTCTTCCTGGTTACTCCCTCCTCCGGTATGATAGACCTGAGCCTCGTCCGGGAAGTGGGATTGCTATCTTTATCAAAAACTCTCTTCCTCACTCTCCTTGCATTGCCCTCTCTCCACCCCACCCCCAGGAGTACCTCTGGCTACGGCTTCCTCTCCGCTCCCACCGTTTGTTCATATGTGTTCTGTACCGTACTCCAAACAGTGATGACTCCATTTACATTTCGCTGTCTGATAACATAGACCAACTTCTATCAACTCATCCCAACTCTCTCTTCCTCATATGTGGCGACTTCAACTGTCATCATGCCAGCTGGCTGGGTGTGGGCTCCTCTCTCACCAGCCATGGCACCTCAGCAAAGGACTTCTTCGACTCATTGGGACTGACACAATCTGTCAATTTCCCGACCCAGATCTCAGTCAATGGAGTATCTTCTCTTCTGGACTTGGTTATGACAAACTTCCCTGCAAATGTCTGCTGCTCTTCTTCTGCTCCAATCTTCTGATCATGCGCTTATTAAAGTGGAGATCTCTCTGGCCATTCTTAGAGAGCCTCCTTAGCGTCGACGAGTCTGGCATTTCACTCAGGCAGACTGGCACAGTCTTCAAGCAGCCATCAATCATCTGGACTGGTCTCCCATCTCTCCTGCCTCTGACATCAATTCTTTCTGGGAATTCTTCCAAAGCAAACTGCTCTCTCTCATGCACAGATTTATCCCATCTCGTCTTCAGTTGTCTTACGCTTACTCCCGTCCATGGTACACTGAATCTTGTGGTGAGGCAGTTGCCCAGAAACAACTTGCCTTTGCCTCTTGGAAGGCAAATCCAACTGAAGGCAATCTCAGTTCCTTCCACCAAGCTCGGAACAAGTGTGTGTCTACCCTCAGGAGTGCCAGGAAGCACTATCTCTCCACACTCAAGACTGAACTCTCAAACCTGTCTCCTTCCTCCAAATCCTGGTGGCGTCTGGTCAAATCCGTTTCTGGTGTTTGTTCCCCTCCATCCCCTTCCTTACCTCAAATGGCTATACAGTTGACACCGCACATGACAAAGCCGAATGCCTCAACTCTGTGTTTGCCTCAAAATCTTGTGTCCCAAACCCATCTCTCTCTGTTCTCTCTGTTTTTGTGTGATTAATGTTGGCTCTTTCACGAGCCTCGATCTTGTATGCAAAAAAAAAAAAATCCCCACATTGTCTAAGATTCATGCAATGGATAAAGGATTAGAGCAAAACAAGTACATTTTCAAAGTCTCTCCGCAAGCTCATCGTGTTTTCATCCCCATTTTGTCCTTAATGCTGCATTCAGCTGAGATGAAGCAGCTATTCAACGTGAGAAATCACAGCATAAATATGTCATTGAAACATCTAACTGTTTGAAGATTGCAGATACCAGCAGGAGTGCATTTCAAAGGGAAGGGTAATTTGAAATTCAACATTTTTGCAGAACAATTTATTGCAAGCTTACACTATCTGCGTATCCTTGTTTATATATCACAGACTGGGGAAAATAGTATTACTGCAAATATTCAAATAGCGTCTTAGAAACATCTTCCCAATCGCATTTATGTTGCGTCTCTTTTAATTTAGTCATATTTGCATAAAAAAACGATATCATCTGATCTTGTCCGCTCTACCTTTTCTATCTCTATTGCTACCCTCAGTCTCAACATGTGGCAAGTGCTCATCCAGAAACCCCTGCTTACCTATCGGATGAAAAATAGTTTTGCAAGTTAAGGCTCGTGGCGATCTGTGGCGATGGACAGGTAAGAACGTTTATAGGTGAAATCAATAGAACGTTGGTTGAGGTATGCCAACCGTTGTGGGAAGCAAGTAGAAGCTGATGTTCCAGGCATTTACCCTTCGTTTTGCTCTAATGAAAGACTAATACCTGAAGTCAGCTTCTCCCTCCTCTCCACAGTGGTTAGCCATAGCTACCTCAATCAACGTCCTATTGAGTTCACCCACTGCTTACCTGAACTCTTTTGTCCTGCTTGTTCCCATTTGTCGAATCAACTTCCTGAGTCAGTTCAACCTTGCTGTTCCTTCAAGTGCTTTAAATAAGGTGGCAACCACACCGCCATATCATGTTGTCTTCAACTGTACCCATGACCTTTGCTATTCTCGCTCACCTGTACCCTCTATCCACCTAAAATGTATTCTGTCCTCGGCCCGATCTGTTTGCACACCTCTCTGCTGCCTATCAATCATAAGCTGCACTGCATTTCTGTTGTCCTCCTCCTCTTCCCTTTATCATGGGGTGAGGTCCGATGGCACCAAACTCCTGCCCTGCCATGACCACTATATACTCCTCCACTCCCTTCTGTCTTCGGCCAACTCTCCTCACATTTTCCGAAACACCCACCTTACTGATATCCATCCTCACACAATCCTCTCATCTCAACCGTGGTCTACCTCTTTTCCTCCTACCTTGTTCCCTCACCCTTTCCGCTCTCTTTGCCATTTTTTTTTTGTTGTATGCAAGATCGAGGCTCGTGTAAGAGCTAACATTAATCACAAAAAAAAAAACAACGAACGGACACACAAAACATATAATAAAGGGAGCAGGAGACAAGATGGGGGGAGAGAGGGAAGCACACAAGTACAACAGCAGAGAACAGGGACAACGGAAGATCTGTGGGAGGGGGAGGTCTTGGGGGGAGGAGGCATTTGGGAGAGGTATAAAAGACATGGACACTGCTAGGAATTCCAGGAAAGAAGTCGGTATTTCAAAAAAGTGGATTTCGGGTGAATTAACGGGGGTAGAAAAGATCAAGATTTGGATGGGGGAAGATAAGAGATGGTGGTGAACAGCTGTTTTTAAGACCTGGAGGGAGGAGTGGGATTGAAGGGATGAGGGAGTTTGTTCCAGAGGCGGGAGTAAAGAAGAATGAAAGAGTGAAGATGAGTAGAGAGTCTTGATTTTGGCAATTTCACCAGAAGAGAGTTGCTGGCAGATCTTGTGCGACCTTTAGGAATATTTGGGGGACAGAGCCCAGATAGAGCTGGTGGAGCTAGGCTGGATAGAAGTCGGTAGAAGACAGAAAGACCACCAACCTGCCTGCGGCGGGTAAGTGAAAGGCCCTCGGAGTTAGCTTCGTCGCGGGAGATTCAAATGATTCTGAAAGCTTTGGTTTCAACAGCGTGAAGATGAACTTGGTGAGAGGCAGGAGCACCAGCCCAGAGGAGAGAACAGTATTCCATTGAGCTGTGGATGAAAGCCTTGTATGTAGTGAGGAGCTCAGAAGTGCTCAGAAAGGACTTCGCATGACGGAGGATGCCCAGTGAGCGACTGGCTTTGGAGGTCAGCTTGGAAATGTGGTTTTCCCAGGAAATATCATGGCAGATAGTGAGACCCAAAAGCTTGAGTGACAGAACTTCTTGGAGAAGATTGTTGAGAAAGTAGATGGGAAGGTTGTCCAGTCGGTCTTTTTGGAGAGACAGAGTGTGAGATTTGTCAGGATTGAAAGACATTCTTGCTTCCCCCATCCGCACAGATTTATATTCCTGCATTTTCAATGGATTTTATTTCATGACATTCATTCACAGAACCAGTGAAATAGTCAAACATGAAATGAACGTGGCATCAACATCTCTTCGTTTAATCCAACCCGGTGGGTGGAATGAGCAAGTGAGATTTTCCACACATCCATAACACCACTGACTAGATGAGTGCATATTCACACTTAGCATTGCGTCATTCATACACGTCACCACATTTTAGAACTGGAAGTGTGTGTGGGGCGGGGCCACATTAACTCCTCCCCTTTGCATAAGGCACTGCACATACCCTGAAATCACACATGGATGCTCAAAGCACATAATTCTACTTATATTAAAGCGACATTACGGATTACTATTAACCATTTTGTGTCTCTATTGTAATGTACATAAGAAACATCTAAGTCTAAACGTATTCCGAGATCATTTTGACTAATTGCTAATGTTAAAATTAAAGTCGCATTGAAACATTGCATGTCGGTAATCAGAAAATGAGTTCGCAAAAACAAAATAAAGAGTTGAACGTTCCTCATTGACGATCTCAATATTTAATGCGTTGATATGAGACTTGGGTAATGTTCTTCTGAGATGATATCAGGCTCTAAAGCTCATTCGACAAGTGAACAATATACACGATACATATTTTTGGTCGTGGAACATGACCCACTTCCGGTTATGAGATATGTAACCGGAAAAGCATCTTGTTGAGAACAATGCTCAATAGTTTCAATATCAAGTCACAGACCAAAAAATATAATGGGCTGCCCTTGAGATGTAACCTCCATCAGCACTATTTGAACCTTCCTCACCATTCAAATAGTGTAGATAAAGGTGTGTGTGTGTGTGTGCACGCGTGCTTGCATGCATCATCACCACCAGTCCTCATCTTTCTCAGGCCCTCCATCCACTCGGCTCCATATAATCTCAGGCCCCCCTCCTACTCGAGTCCACCAAATCTCAGCCTCGCCTTGAACTCGGGTCTGCCAAATATCAGGACCCCTTCCACTCGGGTCCACCAAATGTCAGGGCCCCCTTCCACTCGGGTCTGCCAAATGTCAGACCCCCTTCTACTTGTTTCTGCCAAATTTCAGCCCCACCTTCCACTCGTGTCCCCCAAATCCCAGCCCCCCCATTGCACTCGGGTCTGCCAAATTTCGGCCCTCCTTCCACTAGGTCTGTGTGTCTGTGTGTTTGTGTGTGTGTGTGTACTTTTGTGTCGTCGTGTTATCTGCAAATGTCCATATCAATTCTGATTCAATTTTGAGATTTGAAGAAACCATGTTTCTCAGGGTATATATTGATTCAAACGTTCTTGGCAATATCATATTCAGGAAATTGCAAACAAAATCACAAAAAATATTGGTATCATCTATACATTGAATTATTTGCTCTCAAATGCAATACTTTGATTGCTTTATTGTTCACTTGTACTTCCATAGCTGCCTTACTGTAATTTAGTCCGAGGAAATACATTTCAATTACATCTGAATAATTTGGTAACAAGTACAGATACATTCAAAGTACACCGCCCCCATGCCAAATAAATACATAACATCCTCAAGCACAGCATTGCCGGCCTTCGGCACCCGGCAATAACGCCATGCAGCGCATAAAGACGGTGTTGCGAGAGAGATGTACAATATAATTGATTGATTAATTGTGAAATTCAAATATATATATAATAATCGTAAAATAATTAATTTCTTAATCAATTGGCTAATAGCATACCTAAACCACCAGTGTTTCATCCGAATCTGTAACTTTTTGAAAACTAATTAAATAATTAATTCAGCAAAAATTTAATAATTTATTGATTAATTGACGTCATTAATTGATAAATCAATAAATCCAAAATGTTGTTGTGGAAACGGAGTACGGCGCTCCCCCTTAGCGGGGGGGGGGGGGGGGGGTTTATCCCCCTTTTATTTTCAATGGCCGTCTCCGCTCCTGAAGCTACCCCGCTCCACAAGGCAGGGGGGTAGCTGTGCTCGAGACCGCGGACAAGATGTTATTTTGCCGAGCGGATTAGCAGCCCGCGGCTCGAACCATTAGCAGTACTAAACCCGATCCTAAACGTTGGCCAAATCGTGCCACAGGTGTTCAATGTGGAACCTCTAAAGCGACCGAATGTGAAGAAGCAAAAGGGGTAAAGAAAGAACACAGGAATTTATTAATTATTTACACACAACCAAAGCAGAGAAGAAAAGAAATGTAATTTACAGGGAAATGGAAGGAGCAGAAGGACACAGAGCAATTTCTAGCATATCTACACAGGCTTAACTTATATCCCAGACAACACAGAGAACAGACGACGAGCAGACTCACACGACTGGGGAATTGCAGGTAGGATTGGCTGGAGGGATGAGAAGGTTCAGGTGGTCCACAGAACGGGCGACAGGGCGGTCCGAGGGTCGCGGCACGACATCGGGGTTTCCGTGCACGCACTTGTTCTTTTGGAGGTAGGTTCCGGCAGTTGCCGTCAGTGCTGGTTGGTATTGCGAGCAGGGCGTGCCGATTCTCATTCGCTGCAGGACGTTCGTGCCAAGCAAATGAACAATCCTCCCCACTGGTGTTCCTTGCTCATGCACCTCCCTTCACAGAACTTCTCAGTGTGTGCTCCCTCACTCAGAACTCGCTCTCTCCTCTGGTCCCTTACGCATCTCTCCCTCAATCATCTGAGGTCGGGGCGTCGCGCCGCGGGTTATATGACACACCCTACCAAGCCATACCCACTGATTTGTGGTTGGTCATTCGGGGCTTTCCTGGCTCCACCTTCTGAAGACGATGGGCCGGCCATGCCCTTCTCCCCTGAGTTGACCGCGTGCATAATGGAGTTTTGGGGTGAAGAAAACAGCCCAATGCAACGGTGGCGAACGCCGCAGAAAACCGCCCATAGCATTAGTGGCGATGCCGCCGTACTGGCGCTTTTTAGGTGGCCATGGGGGTGTCGGAGGGATCCTATCTTATTCGATTCGGTGCAGTGCAGTGTCAACTAATGGGCAACAGAGCCTTATACTGACATAGAATAAAGAAATAACTATTTAGAAGGGTATATGATTTTCTACGTGCATGCGATGGATTAACTAAGGGGACGACCGTTGATCTTTACACAAATTGATGGAGGTATTTACAAGAATCATTACAATTGACAGAGGGTGATATTTACAACAATGAATTACACACAGTGCACGGACTCTCAAATCTGCAACACGGCACCCTCATCCTCCAGGCACGTCCCGGGCCTATAAAACTTTAACTTAGTGTGGCACGTAGGTGTAATTCCCTCTACAATTAACCTGACCCTGAGTGCAACAGTTTTAAAACACAAATAAGTATGTCCCTCTGCTGCATTGCACCCTACCTAACAGATTCACGCCCACAGGATAACCGAATTGCGGAATGGTTCTCAAACTACACATGAACGGTGGGCAGCATTATTTACAAGTGACGTTACTTTGATTATTTACAAAACTAACCCAGGACCTGTGATTTTTCTTTTTGGGGGGGGGGGGGGGGGGGGGATACAGCATGCACTGCATCGATGCACCAACACCAATAATCATCAAAGCACCATAAAGCACCAAAACGCACCGGAGTGCACAGTCACCATAGTTCCATAAAACAAACACTGTTGGTGGTCTTGCTCTTCGGCTCCCTCTGCTGGCCGATGTTCTTCCAGATGTTGTCATTCTTCATGTTCTTCGTGGTTGCGGCCTATTTGGTGGATAGTAAAACAAAAGCACAACCGTGTCCACTGTTTTTATTTATGGCCCACAGGGGCCGACTATGGGTGGTTCACCTGTGGGCTTGGTGCCACCTCAACGGGTCCGCAAGCAAGATCTTGGGCCATCGTGGCCGGTCCCAGCAGAGGGGCCATGCCCCAACCCGTGGGGTCCATGAGTGGTGCTCAGCCACAGACATGTGGTCCATAAGTGGTGCGTGGATGCAGGCAGCTGGTTGCGAGGATTCGGGCACACCGACGCGGCCCCCCCGCACGCTCCCCTCAGTGCCCAGAGAACACGATCCTCGGGTTGGGGAAGGAAGACAGAGAAGACAGGTGAGTGAGGGGGAAGGTCACAAGGGTACACATCAACGAAGGCAATGCAGAGTGAGGTGCGTCTGGAGACTGAGCGGAGAAAAGCTCGTCCCTACCGTACGTCACCCCCCCTGTTACCTACTCTACCCTTGCCCTTACCCCATATGTACACAAAAAAATCTACACATTTACAAATTCGTCGCTACTGTCACGTCTTCCCCATATCTCCCCTAATACCAAATTCATCCACAATCCCAATTTCTAACCAAATTTGCCATCACCCAATTCATCATCAATCCCTCTTAAGGAGGAAGAGATGGAACATCAGCACAATGTCACACCCACGTCATGATGCATCTCACATTCCAAACATTTGCACAAAAATAATAAAAACATGGCATGGTGTGGAGTTGCGTCACCTTAGGTGAGTGGATATAGATGGTGCGAGGAGATTTCAATCCTAACTACTTCCTAAATGACATTAACACACTTTACACTACCCGG
Source organism: Myxine glutinosa (assembly GCF_964187855.1). Lineage (NCBI taxonomy): Eukaryota > Metazoa > Chordata > Myxini > Myxiniformes > Myxinidae > Myxine > Myxine glutinosa. Next base: position 80,818,345 of record NC_136273.1, read on the forward strand.
GGTCTTTTCCCTGCCAATCTATTGGCCATCTTACTCTATGCGGTTTTAAGAACCAATTCCCATTGACCAAACTGTGGTGCTTCATCAATTTGGGGTCTCACTCACCCGATTCAACTCCCTGTGCCTTTGCACAATTTCAGGACTGGGTCGTGTGGCTCTCCCAGCAGGTCTACCCACCTGCACACCTCCACCACTGCAGTTGCCTCCGAGCTTACCTGCTCCTTACCTAATCTATCTACCTGGGGAAGGCCCTCCTTCGCGCTTACCCCACTCGGTGCCCTCTCTGGCACTGGGCTACCCGGGTCCGTCCTTTGGATCCTCGGGCCCCATCCACAACAACTCTATTGGCTCCCAGAGCCCACCTGCAGCCTCACCTGGCCAACATCCTCACAGTGGTGGAGTGCCCATTCAACTACACACACTAACAGGCCACATGCCCAGCCATTTCCATGACACTAATGCACCCATCCAAACACCATTCTTCCACACGCACCACAGATGCCAATATCCAACCACAATTTACCTACTCCCTCTACCTAACTCTTAAACTACCCTCCCCGGGTATTCGTGATAGGGGTCCACTTTTCCCCCATTCACACCTTCGCACCATCCACTCCACTCCACAGTTTCCACCATACTCACTCCACACCATCCATTCCATACTCCATGTATTCCACACAACCATTCTCCATACACCTGTATTTGCACACCTGTGCCATCACACCTGGTGCTTTCTGCACCCTCCTTCCTCCAGGACCATTTGCTCAACACAACACACAATCATCATTACTCAGTCATGCACTGCTCCATACACTTCCATGCTCAATACAACTCACAATCACCTCACTCTTTCACAATACACTTCCGAATACACTTTCAATTCTCAAACACACGGCATCATCTAAGCTGACTACTCCCTTCTGAAACTCGCGCTTCCCAGTCGCCCCTTACATTATTGCGCTCCCTCGTCATTATCATCCATTCTAACCTCTCTATGTCCCCGACTACCTGTCCAATGTCGCTACTTAAATCTACAGTTACCTATGGTCATCTTCTCTAGATCCCTATCATTTTATCCTAACCCTCCCGGGCTAGTTTTCACTGCCAAACCCCATAAACCTATAGCTCATGTGCCCCCTATGATGTGAGGGATGGCATAGTTGCCATCCCATCACATCGGGTATCTTCCAGTGTCAATTTTGCCATCAAATTCCAGCCAATCAAAAATTTGCCAATCACAAATTCCCTATCCCTACCAAATGTCCTTTAACTTGAGCCTCGGTGCGTCTTTACATTTTCAAAGCCCGGCTTCGCGGAGCCGAGCAATGAATGCGGGTGGTTTGTTGCTGGCGGTTGGATCCGTCCCGCATTCGGTTCAGGGAAGGAGGTTTGCTCAGGCCGAGATCCCAAGGTCCACCTCGGCGCGGAGCCGTCCGGTCTCCCGCCCGATGGCCCGATCTCGCCCTGCCAGAACGCCTCAACCACAAGGGGTCGCCGTGCCGACCCTTCCTAACAGCCCTTGAACCGGGCCGCCCGCTCCGCTTAGCGGAGCACGGACGCGACCGTTCGGAGCAAGGCCCGGCGTGGATCCCGCACGGCAGTTCTTTCGAAACCGCTGTGGTTACGATCCCCACTGGTTCCCGCTGCACACAAAGCCCGGCACAAACAGAGGGCTTGCTTCGGCTAAAAGTCGACCTAACCGCTGCTCCGTTTAACGTCGATGCTTCACTTGCATGCTCACACCCCGCGTTCCGTCCCTTATTCACACATCCAGGTGTCTCCATACACTCCGTCATTGCACCTTCTCTTCCACACACCCCAGGTACACTCATTACGCTCACAGACTTCGTCACACACCTGACCACCACACACCTTGGCACACACTCGTCGTTCACACACCTCATCAACACACCTCTTCGCGCCCACTCCTCGGTCACATCCTCTGTGACAACCACGGGTGTGCACTCATCGGCACACCCAATCACGTGCTTCACTACCAACTCAAGTGTGCATTCCCACACGCGCTCGACCATTCCAGGTGTGCATCCTTTCATTCCAGGTGTACATTCTCTCTCACCTGCTACAACCAACTCATGCTCCGTGTCACTCTCACTACTCTCACCACCACACTCGGTCGCGCATTCACCCTTACTCTCGACTGCGCACTCTGTAATCATGCACTCCTCTGTTACACACCTTTCTCGTGCATCCTCTTGCACACACTCTCCTGTTACACCCTCCGTAACACTCACCACAGGTGTGCACTCTTCCGTTACATCCCCTGTAACACTCCCCATCATGCGCTTCCATGTGCCCCCCCCCCCCCCCCGCACCTGCGCCACGACCAACTCACTCTCGACAGCACACTCACTCCTCGGCGTGCACTTTTTCCTCACACACCCCATAGTCGGACATCCTCGCACACCTCCTCCTTCACACTCTGCACCTGTCGCACACCTCACCAGCGGCCTCTCACGAACACCCGGGTCTACACCAACACCCAAACTGACTGAATCTCCCCTCACACCATATACATTTCCGAGTATATCGCCACTCACCTCGGCACCTCGTCTTCGCTCCTCCTCCGCTACCTGCAAACTCTTTATTTGGTGGATAAGCACATAATCACGATTTGAGCACATACCTTGCACCAATTCCATCACCTCCTCCTTTATCTCCCTCTTAGTTTCCCCTCCGTCTCTTCTTCATTTCACTCACCCCCTCTTCCACATCCTCTAATTTTTGTTTCACCTCTTTTATTTCCCGGTGCGCCCCCTCAATTTCTTCCTCTAAGGCCACCTTGGTCGTCTCTATGTGCGTCCTTACTTTCCGTTCTTTCGTCTCCATTGCCTCTGTCACCTCGTCCAACCTCTTTGTCAACCCCTCATGTACCATCTGACATTCCCTCTTTGTCGCTATAAGTTCCTTTTTTATCTCTTTCTGTGTCGCCTTCAACCCCCCGATTATCGCAGTGTTCTTCTCCACTTGCTCCACTAATTCCTTTTGTCCCACCATCAGCTGCTCTACTCCCCTCGTCAGATCCTCTATTCCCCCCTGTAACCTAGCCGTACTATTTCTCACCTCTTTCTCCATACGCTCCTCACCTCGCTTTACCTCTTCGCGTACCCCCGCGAACTCCTCGCCCATACCTCGTCTGATCTCCTCCCCCATTTCTCCCATCTCTTTGGTAGATGCTGCCCTCATCTGTTCCAAATCATTCCTCTGGGCATCCAATTTAGTTTCCAACCCGATTTTCACCTCCTCTATTTGATCTCCCATTTGTTTAATTTCCCGGGCGGATTGCTCCCCTATTTCCCTCAATTTGCCTTCCATTGTGTTTTCTAACCCCGTTAACCCATTCTTCACCCCTTTCATCCTGTTGTCTAACCCCCCAAATTTGTTGTCTAAACCCTCACATTTACTGTCTAAACCCTCAAATTTGGCTTCTAGCCCCCCGATTTGATTTCCCATATTACTTAACCCATCTCTCAATCCCCCGATTTGGTTTTCTAATCGCTCCCCCATTCTGTTTTCCAATCCTACAATTTGGTTTCCCATGTCATTCCTCAATTCCCCAATTTGGGCACTAGTACCCCTTGCTTCGTCCGTCATTGCCCCCATTTGGCCTCCCAATTGCTCACCCTGAGCCCTCGTCTCTTCTTTTTGGGTGTCTAATTTGGCCATTATTTGCATCATAAATACTCTCATGTACTCTGGCATCTCGGGCTCGGCTGCCGCGACCACGTGCGAAGCGCCGCCATTTTGTGCACCTGATACCCCCGCAATCACTTCACCATTGCTCTCCTCCTCTCTCTCCCCCATATACATTTCCCAAGGGTCCTTGGTCGACTCTACCCCCCCTTCTAACTCACCCACCGGCACCCGATCGCCTTGACTATCCATGGCACGATTTTAAAATTTAGTGGTTATAAAATAAATCTTGGGCCACTCGTAATTTTGAGTGCGCTAAGCGCACTTCAGGTCCGAATCTCGCTCCCGACACCAATTGTTGCGGAAACGGAGTACGGCGATCCCCCTTAGTGGGGGGGGGGGGGGGGTTAATCCCCCTTTTATTTTCACTGGCCGTCTCCGCTCCTGAAGCTACCCCGCTCCACAAGGCAGGGGGGTAGCTCCTCTCGAGACCGCGGACAAGATGTTATTTTGCCGAGCGGATTAGCAGCCCGCGGCTCGAACCATTAGCAGTACTAAACCCGATCCTAAACGTTGGCCAAATCGTGCCACAGGTGTTCAATGTGGAACCTCTAAAGCGACCGAATGTGAAGAAGCAAAAGGGGTAAAGAAAGAACACAGGGATTTATTAATTATTTACACACAACCAAAGCAGAGAAGAAAAGAAATGTAATTTACAGGGAAATGGAAGGAGCAGAAGGACACAGAGCAATTTCTAGCTTATCTACACAGGCTTAACTTATACCCCAGACAACACAGAGGACAGACGACGAGCAGACTCACACAACTGGGGAATTGCAGGTAGGATTGGCTGGAGGGATGAGAAGGTTCAGGTGGTCCACAGAACGGGCGACAGGGCGGTCCGAGGGTCGCGGCACGACGTCGGGGTTTGCGTGCACACACTTATTCTTTTGGAGGTAGGTTCCGGCAGTTGCCGTCAGTGCTGGTTGGTATTGCGAGCAGGGCGTGCCGATTCTCATTCGCCGCAGGATGTTCGCGCCAAGCAAATGAACAATCCTCCCCACTGGTGTTCCTTGCTCATGCACCTCCCTTCACAGAACTTCTCAGTGTGTGCTCCCTCACTCAGAACTCGCTCTCTCCTCTGGTCCCTTACACATCTCTCCCTCAATCATCTGAGGTCGGGGCGTCACGCCGCGGGTTATATGACACGCCCAACCAAGCCATACCCACTGATTTGTGGTTGGTCGTTCGGGGCTTTCCTGGCTCCACCTTCTGAAGATGATGGGCCGGCCACACCCTTCTCCCCCGAGTTGACCGCGTGCATAATGGAGTTTTGGGGTGAAGAAAACAGCCCAATGCACGGTGGCGAACGCTGCAGAAAACCGCTCAAAGCAGTAGTGGCGAACGCCGCCGTACTGGCGCTTTTTAGGAGGCCATGGGGGTGTCGGAGGGATCCTATCTTATTCGATTCGGTGCAGTGCAGTGTCAGCTAATGGGCAACAGAGCCTTATACTGACATAGAATAAAGAAATAACTATTTAGAAGGGTATATGATTTTCTACGTGCATGCGATGGATTAACTAAGGGGACGACCTTTGATCTTTACACAAATTGATGGAGGTATTTACAAGAATCATTACAATTGACAGAGGGTGATATTTACAACAATGAATTATTACACACAGTGCATGGATTCTCAAATCCGCAATAATATCCTTTATAGCCAGCTACATCACTTGGTCACTATCGTGTCCAAATATTAGCTTCCTAGCTCAAAAGGTGCCTGAGATATTGGCCAGATGAGAAAGAAAATAAATAAGTGATTAATAACTAAAATAAATAATAATCGTAAAATAATTAAATTATTTATCAATTGGCTAATAGAATACTTAAACCACCAAAGGTTTCATCCCAATCTTTAACTTTAAAAAAAATTCATTAAGACATTAATCCAATAATTAATCGATTAATTGATTAGATATATAATCCTAATATGTTGGTGTCATACAATATGCTGTATTTGATTAAATCCATCAGCGAAGCGACGGTAGGCATGCCGAGTCGTCACGAAATGGAAGACTTTATGCATGCCAAAACCTGACTATGGAAAAACAACTCAAGGGAAAAAAAACCCTGTGACGAGGTTGTTACAAAGAACAGACAGGACTCTTGTCACATCAAACCTCCATAATGTGGGAAAGAAACAGTTCAGTAAGACATTGGAATGTCAGGAAAGCACCACCATGGTTATAGTTAATCAAGCAGTGCATTACACAACATACCACTGAAGAGCAGTTGCACACGAGCATTTAATCAGTGTTCAATTCATGGAATCACGTGGCATTGTGCACAGAATGGGTATCTTGTGACTTTCCAATGTGAATTTTTTTTTGTGAGTTGATGAGTCCAGATAGACAATGGGTCTGTGAAATATAATGGTATAGTTATGGCCTCAACCAAAATAGAAGCAACATTTGAGAGTACCAAAGAACAGTAGGGGAGATATGGGGGACAGCCATAACTGGGAGATGTAGGAGTAAGGGTCCAGGCCATGATTAGGACATACAACATATTAAATGGTTTTGTATTGTTAATGGTTTCATGTATGTCCCATAGTTTTTGCAAAAACTAGTACACCCGTTTATTACGGGAGCGGCAGGGGGAGTCATGTTATTATCCTTATTATTATTGCCAATTATTATTAGGTTTACTCTCCATGAAATGGAGAGTAACCTATTATTACTGCTAGAGTTTTTCTTATTATTCTTCCGCCCTATTTTGCACCTCCGAAAATTTCATAATTAATATTCTCAGCAACCGCGAGTCAGATTGACAGGAAATTTTCATCAAATGATCGTCTCAGCTCGTAGAATTTTTTATGCTAATTATGACGTCATAGGTCACGTGGTATGGGCGCCATCTTGTAAAACACATTCAACTTTGCCCCTCTGTATCTCCGAAACTGCTCAATGGAAAAATTTGAAGAATGGCTCATTCTAAAGAACTCTTCAATGGGAACAAAAGACATGTGTATCGAGTATATAAAAAATGCTAACGTTAAGAGGTTAGAATTCGTCAAACAAAAAATTTTCTCCCCCGAAAATGGGATTTTTTTCCAGATGCTTAGTTAAAAAAAATTCAGAATGCAAAACATTTCGAAGTCATACGTCACATGGTTCGGCCGCCATCTTGTTTTTCATGAAAAACCACAAAAACCCATTTTTCTCCGGAACGGCTGAACGGATCGAACCCACCTTGGCATGCATATTCGCACACCCATGACGAACAAAAAAGCCTCCGAGCTCGATGTCATCCGACACATGTTTTCAGAGTTATGACGTTTTTAAGCTCAAAATAGAAATGGTATCACCTCCATAATTTGTGAAGATCTCGAGTGGAAACTTTACACAAATATTCGTCATGGGGGGATGTTTCAATGTTACTTGAGACGTTTTGATAAGTCACATGTGTTGGCCGCAATAAATAATGGAAGGTAAATTTTTAAAAGCCTGTAACTCTTGAACCACTGCATTGATCGACTTGAATTTGTAATGCAATGTAGCACTCATCAAGCGGAAGAAGTGTGCAAAATTTCAAGATGATTGGATGTACGGTCTCGAAGCTATAAGTCTTTATTGTTGAAAGAATAAGAAACACACTATTTTGTCCTCCCAGGACGTGATCACGATAACGCGATCTCCCGCGGTCATCTGAACCTCAAATAAAATTCCAATTGCAGATGTGTCAATAGATGAGGTATATTAACAAACGAATGAAACAGATTTGGTCAAATTCTGACTTTTTTAACTTGATCACATTCGACACAAAGTTGTGAGCAACTAAAGAAGAAGAAACCACGTTTGGCTTCTCAGATAAAATAAATAATTGTGTTTGCAATTTCAGGTTAATTTTCTTTTAAAAATCGCTTTTTTTGCAATCAGTGCATGGATTGACATGTGTGGATGTGTGTGTGGGTGTGGGGTGGGGGGGATGTGTGTGTGTGTGTGTGTGTGTGTGTGTGTGTGTGTGTGTGTGTCTGTATGTGTGGAGGGGGAATGTGTGTGTGTGTGGATATGCGTGTGTGTGGCGGTCTGTGTGTGTGTGTGTGTGGGTGGGGGGGGGGGGTGGATATGTGTGTATGTGGGGGGGGGGGGGTTGGGGTGTGCGTATGGAGGGGGGGGGATGTGTGTGTGTATGTGTGGAGGGGCGTGCGAGTGGGGGGAGGGGTGTGGGGGTGTTTGTGTGTGGGTGTGGGGGGGGGTGGATATGTGTGTATGTGGGGGGGGGGGTTGGGGTGTGTGTGGAGGAGGGGGGGGTTGGATGTGTGTGTGTGTTTGAAGGGGGGGATGTGTGTATGGGTGTGGGTGTGTGTGTGGGGGGGTATGGGTGTGGGTGTGTGGGTGGGGGGGGTATGTGTGTGGGGATGTGTGTGTGCGGGGATGTGTGTGGGGGGATGTGTGTGTGGGGATGTGTGTGTGTGGGTGTGGGGGGGGGGGGTGGATATGTGTGTGTGTGGGGAGGGGTTGGGGTGTGCATGTGGAGGAGGGGGGGTTGGATGTGTGTGTGTGTGTCTATGCATGGAGGGGTGTGTGTATGTGTGGAGGGGTGTGCATGTGTGTGTATGTGGGGGTGGGGGTGGGGGGATGTGTGTGTGTGTGTGTGTGTGTGTGTGTATGTGTGCATGTGCGTGTGTGAGGATGGGTGTGGGGGGGTGGGTGTATATGTGTGTGTGTGGAGGGTGGGGGGGGGTTGGGGTGTGCATGTGGAGGAGGGAGGGTTGTATATGTGTGTGTGTGTGTGTGTGTGTGTGTGTATATCGGGGTTGTATCCAAAGGGGTTGTGTCAAAGCATGTCCAATGAAAGTGGGGTTGTATCAAAAGTGGGGTTGTATCAAAAGTGGGGTATCAAAAGTGGGGTTGTATCAAAAGTGGGGTTGTATCAAAAGTGGGTGCGAGTAAACCGGTCATCACTTTTTTTTTCTCTTTTTTTTGGGGATACAAGATCAAGGCTCGTGAAAGAGCGAACATTAATCACACAGAAAGACAAACCGACAACAACAACAACAACATGCATTATAAGGCCATTTTCCCCGCTAGAGCGGGTGTTAGCCTTGCGGTCCCCATGACAATCTTTTCCATTTTGCCCTATTTTCTGCATCTCTCCTTGTTAACCCCCTTGCCCGCATTTCTTCTTCCACCATCTTTAGCCAAGTCTTTCTCGGTCTTCCCCGTCCTCTACTTCCTTCTACATTAATTTCCATCACTCTTCTCAACCAGTCACTTTCATCCTTCCTCAACACATGACCAAACCATCTCAACCTGTTCCTCTTCACAGCATCAATCACAGGCAATATTCCCATCATCTTTCACAATTCATCATTTGTCTTCCTCTCTCTCAACGATACTCTGCACATCCATCGAACCATTCGCATTTCCACCCTTTCCAGCCTTCGTTACTGCTCTATGTTCATTGCCCATGTCTCGCTCCCATAAATCATAACACTTCTCACACATGCAGCATACACCTTTCCCTTCAGCATCAGCGACACTCTCCTCCTCATCAGCACGCCACTCAGTTCCCAAAACTTCTTCCATGCACATCTCACTCGAGCAACCATTGCCGAGTCTGATCCACCTTCTCCATTCAGCATATCTCCGAGGTAGCAAAATGTTTTCACACCTTCCAGCTTCACGCCGTCTCCAAGATCCAATTCAACATTTCCTCCATCTGCAGCTCCCTCTGTGCACACCTTACATTTGAATGTAGCTGCCACACTGGTAAATGACCCTCTCAGACCACTACATTTTTGATGAACCCACTCAGCGCACATTGTACATTGAATGGAGCTCACTCCGACACCCTTCCTGCACACAGCACACGGCCACTTTCCAGTTCTTTCCACCTCACCACATGCTTTACCACTTGCCATCACCTTCGTCTTTCCGATATTTACCTTCAGACCTTTTGTCTCCATACATTCCTTCCACTTGTTCATCTTTTCCTTCAGTCCATGCATACTTTCCGCAATCAACACCAGATCATCTGCATACAACAACTCCCACGGTAAACCCTCCTTTACGTTCTGAGCCAGCACCTCCATCACAGCTACAAATAGTAGTGGACTTAGTACCGACCCCTGATGCACTCCCACCTTCACCTCAAACTCACCACTGTTCCCGTCCATCGTCCTTACAGCTGTGCGCGCTCTTTTGTACATTGCCATCACTACTCTGATCAACCATTCCTCCACTCCTAACTTCCTCAATGCCCATGTCAATACTTTGCGTGGAACCCTGTCGAATGCTTTCTCCAGATCAACAAACCCAAAAAACAACTTCTTCCTCTTCTCCATGTACTTCTCCTGCAACTGCCTCACAATGAAAAGCGCGTCTGTCATTCCTCTTCCTGGCATAAATCCAAACTGCATTTCGTCGATCTTCACTTTCTTCCTTATCCTCCTCTCCAACACCCTTTCCAATACCTTCATTCCATGCTCCAATAACTTTGTCGCTCAGTACGAGCCACACTCCAGAGGGTCACCTTTCCCCTTGTATAGAGGGACGAGGGTACTCAGTTCCCAATCCACTGGAATGCGGCCTTCTTTCACCACCAGATTACAGATCTCTGTCATTCTCTTCACACCCCAACTTCCTGCTGCCTTCAACATATCTCCCACAACTCCCGTCGGCCCTCCCGCTTTTCCACTCTTCATTGCTTTTATCGCTTCCTCAACTTCCTTCTCAGTTATCTTCTCTGCCGGTCCTAAAACTGGGTTACTCTCTATGTTGCCATCCCATTCATTCTCTGTATTCAACAGCATTTCCATATATCTTTCCCATCTTCCTTTAATTCTATCTGGGTCGACAACGATTTGTCCCACTTCATCCTTCAAGCAACTCACCCCCATCACATCACACCTCTCTTTCGCTATGTGCTTTGCAATCCTGAATACTGCTTTCTGACCCTCTTCCGAATTCAAGCGTTCTCCGAACATTTTCCTACATGCCTCCTGCGCCTTTGCTCCCTCTTTCTTTGCAGCCTTCCTGGCTGCCTTATAACTTTCATGCTCTGCTGTTTCTGCTCCCGTACCCTTCGCCTTCTGCCACTCCTTGAACTTCTTCCTCTTCTCGCCAATCCTCTTTCCAACTTCATCATCCCACCACCATGTTTCCGAGTGCCTCGGTGGTCCTTTTGTCCATCCACATACCTCACCAACGGCTCCCAACAGACTAGCTTTCATTGACATCCAACCACTTTCAAGCTCAACCACATCATCCTCTACCCTACTCAGCCTCTCTTTTAATGCCTCCCTTACTGTCACCTCTTTCAACCTCCACACCTTCATTCTCGGTTGGTACTTCACCCGCCGAGCTCTCCTCGCACCTTTCACCCTATGTCGCAGACAACCAAGTGGTACTGTGAAACAGCCTCCTCCCCCGGGATCACCTTTGTGTCCCGGAGGTGCCCCCTATCTCGCCTACGCCCCATCAGGTAGTCAACGGTTGTCGTCGACCCACCTGACGTGTATGTAACAAGCTTATTATCCTCTTTCTGGAACTGAGTATTACAAATCAACAAATCAGCTCCATCAGCAAACTCCAAAATCCCTTCACCTTCTCCATTTCTCACACCATATCCGTAACCCCCATGAACTCCCTCAAAACCATCCATACTCCTTCCCACATGTCCATTCAGGTCTCCTCCCACCACAACAACTTCCTCATCTTTCACGTTTTCCATCAGCTTCTCTGTCGCACACCAGAACTTGTCCTTCTCTTCATCGCTTCGACCAACCTGCGGAGCATATCCCGAGATGACGTTCACCAAGAGCTTTCCAATCATCATTTTCACCATCATCAACCTATCACTCACTCTAGTCACACTCACCACACTGTCTACAAACTCCTCAGAAAACAGGACACCAACACCATTCACGCCCTCCGGGCACCCTTGCCACACAAACTTGTATTTCTGTCCCTGCCTACCCTTCACCATTCTCACACCACTTCCCTTCCATCTCGTCTCCTGCACACAACATATGTCCACTCTTCTTCTGACCAATACTTCCACCACTTCTCCTGATCTCCCTGTCATTGTCCCTACATTCCATGTCCCAAACCTCAGAAACCGATCTCCACTTCGGGCTGCACCCTGCCCATATGTAGTTGTAATTGTCATGGTTCTCTTTTTGAGGCAATGTTTTTATGGCCGGATGCCCTTCCTGACGCCAACCCTCTTAGTCGTCTCTTACGACACGCAGGAATACGGTGTACCTATTCTGACCAGGGTACACACTGGGAAACGTTTAAAACATGGAAATTCTGGGGGGGGGGGGGGGGAGGAGGGGGGGGGGGAGGGCGGCGTCAGCATCACGGCTGCGGTTTAAACATATTCCAACAATATCCAAACAGAACCATGAAAACCATGAAAAACAATCTGGGAAAAGTCTCCAAGCGAGAACGTGGATTTGAGAAAGAAGGAGCAGAGGCGGTAGAAAAACGAGATACAGGGGGCGGGGCACAAGTCGAGACGAGGAGGAGAGCGAACAAGCACGTGTCCGGGAGGAGAGAAAGAATCAATATAGAATTCGTTGTCTATCCGTTTGTCCTGTTTTTAAAAACGCCGGACAAAGGCTAAGATGCCCGCGAGAGGCAGGGGGGAGAAAAGAAAATCAAAGAAACAAGCAAATACTATGAAGGAAAGAACTTGCACTCACAAAACACCGACGGGGGGAAGGGAGCCCGGAAAGACCAGGCCGCGCACGACGCGCGAATAAAAAACGACCAATCACACACAAATCCGCAACAACCACAAAACCAAAACTAAACAGAAACACACAACAACACACACACAACAAAACAACCAGCGGAAACCCGACAAAGACACGAATGGGAAAACACTCAAACTTCGATGCCGTGGAGAGAAAGACAAACCGACACATAAAACAAATAACATCGGGAGCGGTAGACAAGATGGGGAGAGAGGGGGAAGGACACAAATACAACATTTGAGAGCAGGGACCGAGAGACATGGAGACATCGAGAGATCTGTGGGAGGGAGAGGGCTTTGGTGGGGGAGGCATGGGAAGGGGGGGTGGGAGAGGTATAGAACATATGGACACTGCCAGGACTACCAGGAAAGAAGTTGGAATATTACAAACAAGGTGGATCTGGGGTGAATTAGTGGGGGTAGAAAAGATCAAGGTTTTGGATGGGGGAAGATAAGAGATGGTGGTGAACAGCTGTTTTAAAGACCTGGAGGGAGAAGTGGGATTGAAGGGAGTGTGGGAGTTTGTTCCAGAGGCGGGAGAAAAGAGGAATGAAGGAGTGAAGGTGAGCAGAGAGCCGAGATTTTGGCAGTTTAACCATAAGAGGGTTGCAGGCAGATCTTGTGCTACCTGTAGGAATATTTTGTGTCACCAGAATTTCTGGAGACCAAAATTTGTGTCACCCCCAGTGTGGTTACACGTAAACAACTTTATGCTCCAATTTCCCTGCTTAAATACATTGAGATGTCTCCCACTCGTCCATGGTCCATGTTAATACGATGCAATCCCACCTGTACTATGGCATTTCATCCTCTACCCCCACAAACGTAACAATATATTGTTACGGGTCGCGGACAAGATGTTATATTGACCGAGCGGTGGTGTATTACCGCGACCTAACAGTTCCCCCGATTCATCCCCAACTCACCCGATTCACCCCAAACTTTGGCCGTATCGCACCGCAGCTGCCCAATCTGGAAAACTCTAAAACGACCGAATGCAAAGAGGAAAAGGAATAAGACGAGAAGACGGACAGAAGAGTAATTGGATTTATTATTTACACATATAAGTAGGAAGCAAGCAGTCACGTTTATTTAGAGGGACATGAGACGCAGGTGACACAGTGCAATCTTTAGCTTATACAGACTTATTGTTACTACCCAGGACAGCACGAACAAAACAAACTCACGTACGCAAATGGATGGAAATTGCAGGCAGGAATGACAGGAGGTGGGTGGCTGGAGGAAGGCCCGGAGCTGGCTGGAGTTTGATCCCGCACGGGACGTCGGGCTGGACCTCGACGGCCGCCGATGCCACCGATCCTGTCGTGTGCGCGGGGTAGCGGGTCGGAGCTGCTTGGTGGAGCCAAGCCAACGCTTCTGGTGGGGGGCCTGGCGTGACGGGTTCTCTCGCGTGACGGGTTCCCTCCTCTCTCTTTTGTTTGTCCAACCACTCTTTCTCCAACGCAACGACTCAACGCAACCACTGACCACCCCTGACGACCAACTCAGCTCTTGTCATGGACCTCTCCACGCGCTCTTGCTCTGACGACCCAGCTCCTTTCCCTGTACTCGTCTCTCCTCTGTAAAAGCTCATCTCTCGTGGGGGCGTCTCTCATGGGTTATATATAGCCCCACCCTTGAACCTTTGCGAACCTCCCCGATCGCTCTTCCTCCGCCCTCTCAAACCAAACCCCTCGTGCTCGGTTGGTTGTTCGGGGCTGGCTCACTCCTCCCCGCTATGACGAGGTGGAGACACGCCTTTCTTCCCCAACCCTGCCTCGTGGTCAATGGCGGATGAAGGGAAAACCGCCCAACATGCAGTTGGCAATGCGAATTGCAATTGACGAAAAGGGGGGAATGGAAGTGTTGGGAGTGGGAATGAAGGGAATCTATCTCTTTCACTGGTGCAATGGAGTATTTCAATTAATGGGAGACACAGCCTTACCCTAAAACACAGAATAAGATATAACTATTGAACAGGGGTATTCTATGATTGGCTGTAGTGTGGATGCTTTATGGACTAATTATGGGATGCCCCTTTGACCTTTACACAGCTCCGGAGGCAGGAGGCGCAGAATAACAATAATAATAATAATAAAGCACACAATCAAAAATATATATACAGTCCTCATATCCGCAACACTGCACCCTCCTCCTCTTAGGCACGTCCCGGGCCTACAACTTTTATTTAGTGTGACACGTAGGTGTAGTTCCCTCTACTTTTAACCTGACCCTGAGTGCGACAGTTTTAAAACATAAATAAATGTGTCCCGCTGCTCCATTGCACCCTGCCTAACAGACTTATGCCCACAGTTAACCGAATTGCGGAATGGTCTTCAAACTATACATTGACGGTGGGGAGCATTATTTACAATGACTCTGCCTTTATTTACAAGACTAACCCAGGACCTGTAATTGTTCTTTCTGGGGGGGAGACAGTCGGCTCTGCATCAATGCACCATTAAAGCACCCAAAAACGCACCAATACACACCCAAGCACCAATCGGTGCAGTCACCATTGTTCAAGAAAATAAAACCAACAACCCCGAACCCTGCAGGTGGTCTCTTGCTCTTCGGCTCCCTCTGCTGGTTATTATTATTTGTTCTTCCAGATGTTGTCTTTCTTTCATGTTCTTACTGGCGGCCTATTTGCAATAAAGCTTGCCCAAACGTGTCCATTTTATTTATTTTATTTATGGCCCACAGGGCCGACTACGTGTGGTTCACCTGTGGGGCATCGGTGCCCTGTGGCCAAGGTCCGCCAGCAAGATTTCGGGCCCTCATGGCCGGTTCCAGCAGAGGGGCCATGCCCCAACCCATGGGGTCCATAGGTGGTGCTCGGCCACAGACATGTGGTCCATAATGTGGTGCATCGATGCAGACAGCTGGTTCTGAGAGTGCCGGGCGCACAATGGCCGAATCACGCACGCTCCCCTCGGCACCCAATGGCGCACAGGTCATGTGGGAGACAAATGAGCGAGGGGTAAGGTCACAAGGGTACACATCAATAAGGCAATGCAAGGCGAAATGCGTACGGAGGGCGAAGTGAGAAAGCTCGTCCCTACCGTACGTCACCCCCCTGTCACCTACACTACCCTTGCCCTTACCCCATATGTACAAAATCTACACATTACCAATCCGTCGCTACTGTCACATCTCCCCATATTTCCTCTATACCAAATTCATCACCACAATCCCTCTATCCAAAATTTGCCATCACCCAATTCGTCATCAATCCTCATAAGGAGGAAGAGATGGAACAACAAAGCACAATGTCACACCCACGTCATGATGCGTCTCACATTCCAAACATCTGCACAATAAAATAACAAAACATGGCATGGTGTGGAGGTACGTCATCTCAGGTGAGTGCATGTAGATGGTGCGAGGAGACTTCAATCCTAACTATCCTCTAAATGACATTAACACACTTTACACTACCCGGGGTCTTTCCCTGCCAATCCATTGGCCAACTTACTCTATGGGTTCTAAAAACCAATTCCCATTGACCAAACTGTGGTGCTTCTCAATTTGGGGTCTCACTCCCCCGGTTCATCTCCCGGTGCCCTTGCACAATTTCTGGGCTGTGACGTGTAGCTCTCCCAGCAGGTCTACCCACCTGCACACCTCCACCACTGCAGTTGCCACCCGAGCTTACCTAGCTCCTTACCTAACCTATCTAATTTGGGAAGGCCCCTCCTGGCTCTGTCACCCCACTCGGTGCCCTCTGGCACTGGGCTACCCGGGTCCGTCCTCCGGATCCTCGGGCCCCATCCACAACTACCGGCTCCCAGAGCCCACCTGTGGCCTCACCTGGCCGACATCCTCACAGTGGTGGAGTGCCCAAACCAACTACACACACTAACAGGCTACACGCCCAGCCATTTCCACAACACTAAGGCACCCATCCAATCACCATTCTTCCACCCGCACCACAGATGCCAATATCCAACCACAATTTACATATACCCTCTACCTAACACTTACTCTACCCGCCCCGGGTATCCGTGATGGGGGTCTACTCTTCCCCCATTCACACCTTCGCACCATCCACTCCACTCCACAATTTCCACCATACTCACTCCACGACCATCCATTCCAATACCCCAGATATTCCACACTACCATTTATTCCACACAACCATTCTCTATACCTGTTGTTGCACACCTGTGCACTCACACCTGGTGCCACCTGCACCCTCCTCCTCTTCCTGGACCATTTGGTCAGCACAATACACAATCACCTTTTTACTCATTCATACACTGCTCCACCCACCTGTTCAGTTGCACACCTGTGCAATCACACATGTTCAACCTCACCTGTTCAATCCTCAAACACACGGCATCATCTCATCTAACTACTCCCCTCTGAAACTTGCGCTTCCCAGTCGTCCCTTTAAACTATTGCGCTCCCACGTCATTATCATCCACACTAAACTACCTGCGTCCCCACTACAGGTATCAGTCACTAACTAATCTTAGCGTCACCTAATGTCATCTTCTAGGTCCCTACACACAATATCCTAACCCACCCGGGCTAGTTTTCACTGCCATAAACCCCATAAAACTAGTGCTCCTTTGCCCCCGCTGTGAGGGATGGTGGATTTGCCATCCCACCACATCGGGGAGGTCCTACTATCAATTTCGCTCGTCCAAATCCAACAAATGAAAAATTTGTCATTTACTGCTAATCACCGTACCAATCATCAAATGTTGCCTTTTTCTAATTTTTGGTCCAAAACACTAACCTCATCACCCGTCTACTTATTAGATCCTCTCGGTGCGCCAATTCCCTTCTAATACTCGGCTTCGTACAGCCGAGCAATGAATGCTGGTTGTTTTGTGCCAGCGGCTGGATACGTCCCGCATTCGGGGCAGGGACGGGGGCTTACCCGGGCCGAGATCCCACGCACCACCTCGGCGCGGAGCCATCCAATGTCCCGATCTCGACCTGCCGGCACGTCTCAACAAAAAGTGGTCGCCATGACGACCCTTCCTATCGAGCTGCCCGCTCCGCCTAGTTGAGCACGGACGCGGCCGTTCCAAGCGAGGCCCAGCGTGGATCGCGTACGGCGGTCCTTTCGAACCCGCCGTGGCTCGGATCCCCGCTGGTTCTCGCGGCACGCGAAGCCTGGCACGCACCGAGGGCTCGACTCGGCTAAAAGTCGCTCTAACCGCTAACCCGGTTACC
Organism: Myxine glutinosa; assembly: GCF_964187855.1. Lineage (NCBI taxonomy): Eukaryota > Metazoa > Chordata > Myxini > Myxiniformes > Myxinidae > Myxine > Myxine glutinosa. Next base: position 80,835,955 of record NC_136273.1, read on the forward strand.
GTCGATGCCTCACCTGCATGCTTACACGCATACGCTACCCCTTTCTTGCTCATACCTCCAGCTGTTCCCATGCTCCTCGCACCTTTCCTTACACACCTCGGTACACTCATTCCGCTCACAGACTTGGTCACACACCTGCCCACCGAACACCTTGGCACACATTCGTCGCTCGCACACCTCACCAACACACCTCTTCGTGCCCCCTCCTCGGTCACCTCCTCTGTGACAATCACAGGTGTGCTCTCACTCGCACACCCAACCACGTGCCTCACGACCAACTCAAGTGTGCATTCCCACACACGCTCTACCATTCCAGGTGTGCATCCTTCCATTCCAGGTGTACATCCTCGCTCACCTGTCACAACCAACTCACGCACCGTGTCACTCTCACTACTTTCACCTCCACTCTTGGTCGCGCACTCACCCTTACTCTCGACAGCGCACTCTTTCCTCATGCACCTGTCCGTTACACACCTTTCTCGCGCATCCTCTTGCGCACACTCTTTCGTTACTTCCTCCGTAACACTTACCACAGGCGTGCATTCCCCCTTACTCTTGACAGCGCACTCTTTCCCCGTGCACCTGTCCGTTACACACCTTTCTCGCGCATCCTCTTGCGCACACTCTTTCGTTACTTCCTCCGTAACACTTACCACACCGCGCTTCCATGTACCCCCTCGCACACGCGCTACAACCGACTCACTCTCGACAGCACACTCACTGGTCGGCCCGCACTTTTTCATCACACACCCCATGGTCGGACATTCTCGCACACCTCTTTTTTCGCACACCTGACCTGTCGCACCCTTCACCAACGGCCTCTCACGAACACCCGGATCCATAGCAACCCCCAAGCCGACTGAAGCTTTCCTCACATCATATACATTGCCGAATATTTCGCCACTCACCTTGGCACCTCGTCTCCGCACCTCTTTTGCCACCTGCAAACTCTTTATTTGGTTAGTGAGCATCACATTATGAGTTGAGCACCGACCTTGTACCAATTCCATTACCTCCTCCTTTATTTCTCTCTTAGTTTCTGTCTGTCTCTTCTTAATTTCACTCACCTCTTCTTCCACTTCCTCTAATTTTTGCTTCACCTCTTTTATTCCCCGGTGCGTCTCCTCAAGTTCGTCCTCTAAGGCTACCGTGACCGTCTCTATGTGCATCCTCACCTCTCGGTCCTTCCTCTCCATTATCTCTGTCACCTCGTCCACCCTCATTGTCAGTCCCTCACGTACCATCTGACATTGCTTCTGGGTCGCTATTAATTCGTTTTTAATTTCTTTTTGTGTCGCCTTTAACCCTCCTAGTACCGCAGTGTTCTTTTGAACCTGCTCCACTAGTTCTTTTTGTCCCTCCGTCAGCTGTTCCACCTCCTCCGTCAGATCTTCTATTCCCCCTTGTAACTTTGCCGTCCCATTTCTCACCTCTTTCTCCATATGCTTCTCACCTCGCTTTACCTCCTCGCGTAGCCCCGAAACCTCCTCACTTACACCTCGTCGTATCCCCTCTTTCATCTCCTCCACCTCTTTTGTAGATGCCACCCTCATCTGTCCCAATTCATCCCTCTGAGCATCCAGTTTACTTTCTAACCCGATTTGCACCTCCTCTATCTGGTTCCCCATCCGTTTGATTTCCCTGGCAGATTGTTCCCCTATTTCCCGCAATTTGTCTTCCATCCTATTTTCTAACCCCATTAACCCATTCTTTACCTCTTTTATCCCGTTGTCTAACCCCTCACCGGTACCCCTCGCTTCGTCCCTCATTACCCCCATTTGGCCCTCTAATCGCTCTCCCATTTCTCTTCGCTCTCGGGTGGACTTATCATTTTGGGCATCCATTTTTGCCATCATTTGAATCATAAAGACTCGCATGTACTCTGGCATTTCTGGCTCGGCTGCCGCGACCACGTGCGCAGCGCAACTTGGTGCTGCTACGGTCACGGGCACGGCAAAATTTGGTGCTGCTACAACCATGTGCGCGAGGACGCCATTTTGTGCGTCTGATACACCCTCAACCACATCGCCAATGTTCTCCTCCTCTCCTTCCTCCACATACATTTCCCCGAGGTCCTGGGTCGATTCCACCCCGTCTATCTCTGGCTCACCCACCGGCATCCGATCGCCTTGACCAGCCATGGCGCGATTTCAAAATTCGGGTTTTATTTCTTTAAAACACAATTTTTCAGCAGCTCGTAATTTTGAGCGCATTAAGCGCGCTTCGGGCCTCATATCCCACTCCTGACACCAATTGTTACGGGTCGCGGACAAGATGTTATATTGACCGAGCGGTGGTGTATTGCCGCGACCTAACAGTTCCCCCGATTCTTCCCCAACTCACCCGATTCACCCCAAACTTTGGCCGTATCGCACCGCAGCTGCCCAATCTGGAAAACTCTAAAACGACCGAATGCAAAGAGGAAAAGGAATAAGACGAGAAGACGGACAGAAGAGTAATTGGATTTATTATTTACACATATAAGTAGGAAGCAAGCAGTCACGTTTATTTACAGGGACATGAGACGCAGGTGACACAGTGCAATCTTTAGCTAATACAGACTTATTGTTACTACCCAGGACAGCACGAACAAAACAAACTCACGTACGCAAATGGATGGAAATTGCAGGCAGGAATGACAGGAGGTGGGTGGCTGGAGGAAGGCCCGGAGCTGGCTGGAGTTTGATCCCGCACGGGACGTCGGGCTGGACCTCGACGGCCGCCGATGCCACCGATTCTGTCGTGTGCGCGGGGTAGCGGGTCGGAGCTGCTTGGTGGAGCCAAGCCAACGCTGCTGGTGGGGGGCCTGGCGTGACGGGTTCTCTCGCGTGACGGGTTCCCTCCTCTCTCTTTTGTTTGTCCAACCACTCTTTCTCCAACGCAACGACTCAACGCAACCACTGACCACCCCTGACGACCAACTCAGCTCTTGTCATGGACCTCTCCACGCGCTCTTGCTCTGACGACCCAGCTCCTTTCCCTGTACTCGTCTCTCCTCTGTAAAAGCTCATCTCTCGTGGGGGCGTCTCTCATGGGTTATATATAGCCCCACCCTTGAACCTTTGCGAACCTCCCCGATCGCTCTTCCTCCACCCTCTCAAACCAAACCCCTCGTGCTCGGTTGGTTGTTCAGGGCTGGCTCACTCCTCCCCTCTATGACGAGGTGGAGACACGCCTTTCTTCCCCAACCCTGCCTCGTGGTCAATGGCGGATGAAGGGAAAACCGCCCAACATGCAGTTGGCAATGCGAATTGCAATTGACGAAAAGGGGGGAATGGAAGTGTTGGGAGTGGGAATGAAGGGAATCTATCTCTTTCACTGGTGCAATGGAGTATTTCAATTAATGGGAGACACAGCCTTACCCTAAAACACAGAATAAGATATAACTATTGAACAGGGGTATTCTATGATTGGCTGTGGTGTGGATGCTTTATGGACTAATTATGGGATGCCCCTTTGACCTTTACACAGCTCCGGAGGCAGGAGGCGCAGAATAACAATAAGAATAATAATAATAAAGCACACAATCAAAAAAATATATACAGTCCTCATATCCGCAACAATATATATATATATATATATATATATATATTGTTACCGATTTGGGAACCCCCCCCCCCCCCTTCACTTGTAAATATCCCCCTTTGTAATATTATCCCCTTTTATTAATTATTAAATATCGCACCCTAGGCCATCGCAACACGCAGCCAATCTTAGAATCATCTTGCTAATTATTTCCTATTCTATGTTTAATTAAGGCTCTGTATCCACTAGATTGACACCACGTTGCATTACCAAATAAGGTTAGCTCCCCTTCAATAACGCCATACCCCAGCAAACTCCCTATCTCTCTGCAAACAGCTCAACAGGCGTGGGGTGCGCGCCCTCTCCCTGGCCTTGGTGCTCTGCATTGGACAAGAAGGCGGGGTCGCCGAGAAGAGGCGTGGCCATGGCCCGCCACAAGGGCGGAGCTGTTCAGCTCCGTTACCAAATAAGGCTACAAGCAGAGCACGTGGGCGGGACCCAAACGGCCGAGGGCGTGTCGCGACCCCACTTCATATATGCGTTCGAGGATCGCGCATGAGGAGATGGGAAGAGAGAAGGCTTGAGACCAGCGGAGGTGATGACTGCACAGCACAAGAGGGTTGCCTGACGTGAGGGATCGTGCCTTGCCTGAGAGGAAATCCCATCATTACTGAGAGAGCGAGAGGGTCGTGGCGTCGACGCAACCACGTTGGTTCCAGCGGTTGTCGGGTTCGCTTTAAACCATGACGCGAGGTCGGAACGGAACCTCGACGGCTGAACGAGCCGAACCGGCCGCCTTTGCCAGCTGAACGGACCTTCTCCTGCCATTCCTGTCATCATCCCCGTGTGAGTCTGTCTTTGTTCTGTCCTGGGTATAAGTAAGACTGTATGGATAAGGCTGCCCTGTGTTCTTTTTACATCCATCTACCTTTGTACAACTTTGATCTTTCCTTTCCTCTGGTGTTTGTTATAATAAATGTGTGCTCTTTCTCCAAGCTTTGGTTTCGTCTTCCTCCAGTTGCTTTAGTCTTTTCTTTCCATTGGTCCACGTGGCACGATTAAAACCGCTATAATCGGGTTAGTAATTGTTAACGGCCTGGATCGTGACTCGCTTCGCTCGGCGTGTCCATTACCGTCGCGACTCGGGCGGGGCTGTCTCCTCGCTGGTTGGGAGGTCACGGTAAGCAGGTATTCGGGGGGTCTTTTTTGGGGGTCTCTGGCCCGATTACCCTGGTCGTGGTTGACCACCAGTGACGTCACAAACCCCCAGGATCGGCGACGGCCAGTATAACGGACAAGGGGTTAACCCCCCTTGCTAACGGGAGAGCCGTTGTCCCAGATCTGTAACAAATGGTACCAGGAGTGGGATTTGAGGCCCGAACCAAATTTTGTATCACATCAAAAAAAAAAAATGGTCAAAATTAAGAGCGCCCGAAATTATAAAATATCCCAAATTTGAGTCGTGCCATGGAGGACCAAGGCAACTGGATGCCGGTCGGGTTAGAAGATAAGGTAGAGTTAATGACCCAGGACCCCAGGGAGGAGGTTGGAGAAGGTGTAACACTAACAGTGGGGGTTGCAGGTGCACAAAATGGCGACGCCGCGCACGAGGTTGGAGGCGCACAAAATTGGGCCTCGCACGAGCGCGCGGTAGCCGTGCCCGCTGCGCAGATGGGGGTGGGCGACATGCAAGCCTTCATGGCCCAAATCATGGCGGAAATGAAACGGGAGAATGACGGTCTAAACAAATTGAGTAATAAAATTGAAGAAATAACTGAGGGAATGGCAAGGGACAGAGCTGCATACAAGGTAAGGGAGGCTGAGAAGGAGGTTAACCGCAGGTTGAGCGAAAAGGTCCCAAGGGTGCATGACGAGGTAAAGCGGGTCGAGGAGCACTGGTTGAGCGAAGCGGAGGAAAGCGCGGGTACAATGACGGGTATAGAGATCGCGACCCGGGGTATGGGGCAGCCGGCGACCGCTGAGGTAGGAGAGAAAATTTTATTAAAGCCAGCGGTCATTGAGGCGAATAAAGAAAATGTAGTGGTGGGTATAGTTGAAATTGAAAAGACGACGGAGGTAGCCCAGCAGTTGGAGGAAGGAATGGAAACTGTGCAAAGTCCGTGCGCACATCACGATGCTGTGCTCATTAATCCTTATAAAGATTTCGGTGCAGGGAGGAAGAAGAACCCCGAAGGTGAGACGGGCTGTGTGTGGTGCCGGGAGATTTTGTAAGAGGGGGTTTGGCGCGAAGAGAATTGTCGCGCGATTGGGGTCAATATGGCACCCGGGCATTGGTGAAGGGTCCCGTGTGAGTAAAAATGGCACGCGTGTGAGGAAAAGGTGTGCGTCGGCGAGTGGGTGTGTTATAAAGTGTGGGAGTGAAACCGAGTGCGAGCGAGAATGCACGTCGGGGTGTATGGAGAGTGAGTTGGTGGTGGCGCGAGTGCGAGAGGGCACATCGGAGCGTGAGTGTGAAACCGAGTGCGAGCGAGAATGCACGTCGGGGTGTACGGAGAGTGAGTTGGTGGTGGCACGAGTGCGAGAGAGCACATCGGAGCGCGAGTGTGAAACCGAGTGTGAGCGAGAATGCACGTCGGGGTGTACGGAGAGTGAGTTGGTGGTGGCGCGAGTGCGAGAGGGCACATCGGAGCGCGAGTGGGAAACCGAGTGCGAGCGAGAATGCACGTCGGGGTGTACGGAGAGTGAGTTGGTGGTGGCGCGAGTGCGAGAGGGCACATCGGAGCGCGAGTGGGAAACCGAGTGCGAGCGAGAATGCACGTCGGGGTGTATGGAGAGTGAGTTGGTGGTGGCGCGAGTGCGAGAGGGCACATCGGAGCGCGAGTGTGAAACCGAGTGCGAGCGAGAATGCACGTCGGGGTGTACGGAGTGTGACACAGGGAGTGAAAGCGATACGGAGTGTACGTGCGAGGGTGAGTGTGACACAGAGAGTAAAGTGGTGGTGGAACGTGTGCGAGGAAGCACACCTGAGTTGGTTGTGGCGCGGGTGTGGGAGAGCCCATCTGAGCACGTTAGTGGGTGGATGCAAGAGTGCACGCCCATGGTGAGTGGTACGGAGTACGTACCGAGGGAGAGTGTGCAAGACGGTGCGCGAGGTGTGTTAAGGGAGGGTGCGAACGGCGAGTGTGCGCGAGAGGTGTGGTGTGTAACAGGGAGTGCGTTGGTGGAATGGACGGAGTGTGTGGGATGCACTGGAGACGCCGAGACGCCAGGTTTTGTGAGTGTGAAACGGGTCGCGTATGCAAGTGAAGCATCGACATTGAACGGGTTAGCGTTTAGGGTGACGGATAGCCGATGCGGGCGCTTGGTGCACGGCGCCCTTTGTTGGATGCTGGGCCTCGCACGGTCGAGTCCGGGCCTTGTCGGGCTAGGCGACCAGTCCGGTTCAGGGGCAAGTAGGAGGAAGCGGAATGGTGCCCCCTGGTGGCGGGGACGGGGTTCCGACCGGGCGAACCTCGGTCATCGGGCCCGGGACCGCAAGGGAACCTCGGCCCGAGCATGCCTCCTCCCCAGAGTCGTGAATGCCGGACGGATCCAACTGCAGGCGACCAAACCACCCGAATTCATCAAAGCCGAGTTTTAATGATGTGACGATGCATCGAGGCTCAGATAAAGCGGACTGTGATGATGGTGATAGTGTTTTTGGATTTGAAATTTTGGGATAGAAAATTTTTGATTGGTTGGAATTTGGTGAGCAAAATTTATAGTGGAAGATATCCGATGTGATGGGATGGCAACTCTGCCATCCCTCACAGCGGGGGCAAAGGAGCAATAGAGTTATGGGGTTGGCAGTGAAAACTAGCCCGGGAGGGTTAGGATAATGATAGGGATCTAGAGAAGATGACAATAGGTAACGCTAAGGTTAGGTAGTGACAATGATACCTGTAGAGGGGACGCAGGTAGATTAGTTTGGATGATAATGACGAGGGAGCGCAATAATGTAAGGGGCGACTGGGAAGCGCAAGTTCCAGAGGGGAGTAGTCAGATGAGATGATGCCGTGTGTTTGAGGATCGAAAGTGTATTGAGCAGGGTATGAGTAAATGATTGTGATTGTGAGTTGTATTGAGCATGGAAGTGTATGAAGCAGCGTATGAGGAATACTTGGTTGTGCATTGTATTGGTGTTGTGTTGACCGAATGGTCCAGGAAGAAAGGAGGGTGCAGGTGGCACCACGTGTGATTGCACAGGTGTGCAACTACAGGTGAATGGAGAATCGTTGTGTGAAATACATGGAGTGTGGAATATATGGAGTATGGAATGGATGGTCGTGGAGTGAGTATGGTGGAAACTGTGGAGTGGAGTGGATGGTGCGAAGGTGTGGATGGGGGAAAGGAGGATGGACCCCGTCACGAATACCCGGGGAGGGTAGTTTAAGAGTTAGGTAGAGGGTATAGGTAAATTGTGGTTGGATATTGGCATCTGTGGTGCGTGTGGAAGAATGGAGTTTGGATGGGTGCATTAGTGTCGTGGAAATGGCTGGGCGTGTAGCCTGTTAGTATGTGTAGTTGATTGGGCACTCCACCACTGTGAGGATGTCGGCCAGGTGAGGCCACAGGTGGGCTCTGGGAGCCGGTAGAATTGTTGTGGATGGGGCCCGAGGATCCGGAGGACGGACCCGGGTAGCCCAGTGCCAGAGGGCACCGAGGGGTGACAGAGCCAGGAGGGGCCTTCCCCAGTTAGATAGGTTAGGGTGAGGAGCTAGGTAAGCTCGGGTGGCAACTACAGTGTTGGAGGTGTGCAGGTGGGTAGACCTGCTGGGAGAGCTACACGACTCAGCCCGGAAATTGTGCAAGGGCACCGGGAGATGAATCGGGGGAGTGAGACCCCAAATTGAGAAGCACCACAGTTTGGTCAATGGGAATTGGTTTTTAGAACCCATAGTGTAAGTTGGCCAATGGATTGGCAGGGAAGACCCCGGGTAGTGTAAAGTGTATTAAAGTCATTTAGCAAGTAGTTAGGATGAAGATCTCCTCGCACCATCTGCATCCACTCACCTGGGATGACGTACCTCCACACCATGCCATGTTTTTATTATTTTGTGCAGATGTTTGGAATGTGAGACGCATCATGACGTGGGTGTGACATTGTGCTTTGTGTTCCATCTCTCCCTCCTTATGAGGATTGATGATGAATTGGTGATGGCAAATTTGGTTAGAGGGATAGTGAAGACGAATTTGGTATAGGGGAGATATGGGGAAGACGAGACAGATAGCGACGGATTTGTAAGGTGTAGTGTAATGTGTAGGTTTTTGTAAATACGGGGAGGGGCAAGGGGGGCAGTGTAGGTCACATGTGGGGGGCGTACGTAGGGACGAACCTTTTCCAGCTCGCTCCCATGCGCCCCTCATTCTGCATTGCCTTGTTTTGATGTGTACCCTTGCGCCCTGACCCATTACTCACCTGTCTTCTGTCTCCCACCCGAGGACCGTGCGCTCTGGGCACTGGGGGAGGGGAGGATGTGCCGGCGCTGCATTTGTGTACCTGCACTTCCGCTGCCTGTTGCCTGGACCGGTACACCTATGGACCACACGATCTGTGTGGCCACCCACGTATTGACCACGGGTTTTGTGGCCCAGCACCACCCACTTATGGACCCCACGGGATGGGGCCTGGCATCTTTGCTGCCAGCATGCTGGCTTGCGGACTTTGGGAGGGGGCACCTAAGCCTAACAGGTGGACCACCCCGTAGTCGGCCCCTGTTGGCCATAAATAAAGAAGGTGGACACTTTTGTGCCCTTTCTGTGCATTCCCCCCTTAGTCCTAAATAGGCCGCTCGCCAGGAAGTCCAGCCAAGTAAGAAGACAGAAGATCGCCATCGGCAGACCATCGGCCGTGCTGACACCACCAGTGACATTTGAACTTTGTTTGAAATACCTGTGCACTGGATGGTGCTAACTGCATGGCTGTATTTTGGGTGTGGTGCTTTATTGGTGCTTATGGTGCTTTTATCGGTGCTCTGAGGTTGCGCTGCATATCAATGCATGCCTCAGAGCACCCGTGGGTTGGTGTATCGGTGCAGTGCAATGCATGCCTTTCCTCTCCTTTTCAAAAACAACATCTGCATTTTGTTCCCAAAAGAACAGGTCCTGGGTTAGTGTTGTAAATACCAAATAGTGTAGTCTCTTGTAAATAAGCTCCCCACCGTAAATGTGTAGTTTGAAATTAATTCCGCAATTCGGTTAGTTTGTGGGTGTAAGTCTGTTAGACAGAATGCAACGTGGCAGGGGGACATATTTAATTCCCTGGTAAAACTGTCGCACTCAGGGTCAGTGTAATATCAGAGGGTTTTACATCTAAGTGCCACACTAAAAGTAAAGTTGTCAGGCCAGGGATGGCCCTGGAAAAGAGAAGGGTGCAGTGTTACTGATTTGGGAACCCCCCCCCCCCTTCACTTGTAAATATCCCCCTTTGTAATATTATCCCCTTTTATTAATTATTAAATATCGCACCCTCGGCCATCGCAACACACAGCCAATCTTAGAATCATCTTGCTAATTATTTCCTATTCTATGTTTAATTAAGGCTCTGTATCCACTAGATTGACACCACGTTGCATTACCAAATAAGGTTAGCTCCCCTTCAATAACGCCATACCCCAGCAAACTCCCCATCTCTCTGCAAACAGCTCAACAGGCGTGGGGTGCGCACCCTCTCCCTGGCCTTGGTGCTCTGCATTGGACAAGAAGGCGGGGTCACTGAGAAGAGGCGTGGCCGTGGCTCGCCACAAGGGCGGAGCTGTTTAGCTCCGTTACCAAATAAGGCTACAAACAGAGCACGTGGGGGGGACCCAAACGGCCGAGGGCGTGTCGCGACCCCACTTCATATATGCGTTCGAGGATCGCGCATGAGGAGATGGGAAGAGAGAAGGCTTGAGACCAGCAGAGGTGATGAGTGCACAGCACAAGAGGGTTGCCTGACATGAGGGATCGTACCTTGCCTGAGAGGAAATCCCATCATTACTGAGAGAGCGAGAGGGTCGTGGCGTCGACGCAACCACGTTGGTTCCAGCAGTTGTCGGGTTCGCTTTAAACCACGACGCGAGGTCGGAACGGAACCTCGACGGCTGAACGAGCCGAACCGGCCGCCTTTGCCAGCTGAACGGACCTTCTCCTGCCATTCCTGTCATCATCCCCATGTGAGTCTGTCTTTGTTCTGTCCTGGGTATAAGTAAGACTGTATGGATAAGGCTGCCCTGTGTTCTTTTTACATCCATCTACCTTGGTACAACTTTGATCTTTCTTTTCCTCTGGTGTTTGTTATAACTAGGGCATGCCCGTACTATATATATAGGACGTGCCCGTAAGTGCGTGATGTTACCGTACAATGAATGTATCGTCCCGACGCCGCAGCTCGGATGGCGCTGCAGTTAATCGGGCCCCCAAATTCCTCATCGACGATAACTAAACAATATATTATATGAATCGCACCGTACATACCTCCTTCTAGATCTTGTTCTTGTCTTGATATACTCACTCAGGCTCACTCTATCACGACTGAGTCCTCCCAGCTCCTCCAAATGGCGCCCGCTAGCCGCTACGTAAGTCCGGAAGTGACGTCCTCATTTGACTGTCCGGAAGGTCGCAAATCGCAGTTACGATGAATCGCAAATTAGTTTTAATTAGTTTTAAAACATAGTTTAACGGCAACATAGTTTGCCGACGGGAAATAAATTAATACGCTCTCAAATGTGCCATCCGAGGCAGAGTCTGTTCGCCACGTTCGGCACACGTGATAGCTCGCTGCTCTCTGACTGGTTGAATCGTTTTTTGGACATAGCTCGGTAACAACTTCTGCGATTAATTTAAAACCTTGAAAAGGCACATCCTCGGGTCCCCAGCAATATACCTGGCAAGTTTCAAGTATATCGGACCGGTAGTTGTCGAGAAACAGCGGTCACAGACAAACATACATACAAACATACAAACATACAAACATACAAACATACAAACATACAAACATACACACAGAGATTGCTGGAATTATAGATAGATAAATGTGTGCTCTTTCTCCAAGCTTTGGTTTCGTCTTCCTCCAGTTGCTTTAGTCTTTTCTTTCCATTGGTCCACGTGGCACGATTAAAACCGCTATAATCGGGATAGTAATTGTTAACGGCCTGGGTCGTGACTCGCTTCGCTCGGCGTGTCCATTAGGCATTACCGTCGCGACTCGGGCGGGGCTGTCTCCTCGCTGGTTGGGAGGTCACGGTAAGCAGGTATTCGGGGGGTCTTTTTTTTGGGTCTCTGGCCCGATTACCCTGGTCGTGGCTGACCACCAGTGACGTCATAGACCCCCAGGATCGGCGACGGCCAGTATAACGGACAAGGGGTTAACCCCCCTTGCTAACGGGAGAGCCGTCGTCCCAGATCTGTAACAATATATATATATATATATATATATATATATATATATATATATATATATATATATATATATATATATTGTTACAGACGCGGTTTTGGATGTTAGTTTACCGAGCGGTTTGGTATGACCGCGTCTGCACAGTTTACCCGATTCCACTCGAACGTTGACTAAGTCGCGCTATGCTAAATCAATGATGGAAAGGACACAACGGCTGGATTAAATGACGCGACACCAGGGGTACAGTTCTCAAGACCTCCGGAGGAGGATATAATATGGATTTGCGGAACGTTTAGATTACACTGACAAGAGGTACAGCATAGAAAGGTGGGCACTTAAACACGGTCTTATCTTAGCCCCGACAGACCACAGATAAACGGGACAAGACTGACTCACACAGGGATTGATGGCAAGGAAGGGCAGAATCGATGGCTCAAGGTGCACCTTGGCTCAGGGACAGGATCCACACGGTCCGGTCCAGATATGCGGGGAGGTATCGTCGCGCTGGAGGTGGCGTCTGTTTCTCTTCAAGCTGGGGGCGCATCTCACGTCACCTCCGGTAAGTGGCTGCGTATATTCAGCGGGGAGTGACATGCCCTCGGCTCGTTAGCTCCGCCCCAGATGGAATCGGCCCGCCGCTTCTTATTGGGTGCGGGGGGGTTACCGGGCTCCGCCCTTGACGAGGAGCTGACAGTCAGCCCCTTCGTGGTAACCCCGTCGGAGCGCATGGGCAATGGCGGCTAACCAAGCTGGAGTGAGGACGCCCACTCCCCGCACCGCCGCCGCGCCGCCCCCGCTGTGGTTGTAGTTGTTGTTGTTGTTGTAGTTCCATGAGATGATGGGAGGATGCGGAGATGAGGTTGTGGGGAGGTATTGGGAGGTCCTAAACTCACTACTGGTGCCATACAATCACATTCTGGTGCAACGAAGAGTCAGAATTAATGGAAACGAGTCCTTAACTGACATAGACTAAGAATAACTAGCAAGATGTCCTATAGTTGTCTACGTGAGATGCGGTGAACCTGGGCACGACATTTAATGGGGGAAAAAGGGGAAGGTCGGTTCTACAGAGTGTTGTTTACAGACAATGGGACTAGGGAATGGGGGATTGGGGATAGTTGGGGAGTATTGGGGAAATAGGGGAATATTTACAAGCGGATATGGATGGAGGCCAAATCCCATATCCGCAACATTGCACCCTTCTCTACCTCGGGGCGTCCCGACCCGATAAATCTTTACCTACGTTAGTGTGGCACTCAGATGTAGTTCCCTCTACTATTAACTCTACCCTGAGTGCGACAGTTTTACAGATGTTCACAAATGAGTAAATATGTCCCCCTGCGACGTTGCACCCTTCTCCTCACAGAAACACACCCACAGGATAACCGAATCGCGGAAAGAATTCTCAAACTAAACATACAGCCGGTAGGGAGCATTATTTACACAAGACTACGCTGATATTTAAACTACGATCCAGGACCTGTTTTTGGAGGAACACATGCAGATGTTATGCATAGAGAGAGCACGCATACCAGCATCGATACACCAACCCACGAGTGCTCTGTGGCCTTAAGGCCTTTAATAATGTGCAGAGCACCCCGTTCAAGCACCAAAAGCACCACCCCATCACACAGTCAGCACCATCCGGTGCACCAATAAAATGTTCAACGTCACCGGTGGTGTCGCAGCCGGCCGATGTTCTGCCGCTGGTCTTGCCTTCATGTGGTGCACTTGGCCTTCTTGCTTCTTTAAAAATAAAGAAAGGTGCCAACCGCGTCCATTTCTTTATTGTGGCCGTCAGGGGGCCAACTAAAAGAGGTTCACCTGTATGGCATAGGTGCCACGTTGACCCATAGGTCCATCAACGGGTGGTGCTTGGCCGCAAAAGACTGCGGTCCATGGTGGGCGGCCACAAAAATTGCGGTCCATATGGTGTATCGATCCCGGCAGCAAGCAGCGAAAGTGCAGGCCCACAACTGCGGAGCCAGCACCTCTCTCTCCTCTCTCTCTGCCCCAAAGCCAGATCCTCGGAGGTGGGAGACAAAAGAAGTAGACAAGTGAGTAAGGTGGTAAGGGCACAAAAGTGCACGCAATATAAGATGATGCACACTGGGGGCACATGGGAACCAGGTGAGACAGGTACGTTCCTACCGTACGCCCCCCCCCCCCCCACCAGGTAACCTACATTGCCCCTCCCTTACCCCTTACTGTATCCACAAAACACAACACTACCCATAAACATCTACTTTACACATCAACAAACATCCCTACTGTCTTCCCCGTTCCTCCCATAAACCAAATTCGTCTTCTCTCCCTCCTAACCAATCAAATTTGCCATTTTCAACTCTCATCAAAATTTGCCATCTCCAACTCAACATCATAATTTGCCATCACCAATTCATCATCAGTCCCTCCTAGGGAGGGAGAGATGGAATCACCCCAATGTCTCATCCACGTCGTGATGCGTCTCACAAATCCAACAGCAATTCTCCTTTCCTGCACACAGAACAAAGAAAACACAGGTTTGGAGTCATCATCACCACAGGTAAGTGGCTGCATATGGTGCGACAGGTTCATCAATCCTAACTATTTCCTAAATGACTTTAACAACTTTACATTGCCCGGGGTCTTTCTCCTGCCAAACCATTGGCCCTCTTGCACTATGGGTTCTAAAAACCAATTCCCATTGACCAAACTGTGGTGCTTTTCAATTTGGGGTCTCACTCCCCCGATTCATCTCCCGGTGCCCTCGCACAATTTCTGGGCCGCGACGTGCAGCTCTCCCAGCAGGTCTACCCACCTGCACACCTCCACCACTGCAGTTGCCTCCGAGCTTACCTGCTCCTTACCCTAACCTAACTACCTGGGGAAGGCCCTCTGGCGCTCTCCCCACTCGGTGCCCTCTCTGGCACTGGGCTACCCGGGTCCGTCCTCCGGATCCTCGGGCCCCACTGACACTAACGGCTCCCAGAGCCCACCTGCGGCCTCACCTGGCCGACATCCTCACAGTGGTGGAGTGCCCAACCAACTACACACACTAACAGGCTACACGCCCAGCCATTTCCACAACACTAATGCACCCATCCACAATACCATTCTGCAACCGCACCACAAATGCCAATATCCAACCACAATTTACCTATACCCTCTACCTAACACTTACACTACCCGCCCCGGGTACTCGTGAAAGGGGTCCACTCTTCCCCCATCCACACCTTCGCACCATGCACACCACTCCGTACCACTTACTCCAACTCTCTCCACACCACTCATTCCAATACTCCATGTATTCCACACACCTGTACTTGCACACCTGTGCTCTCACACCTGGTGCCACCTGCACCCTTCTCTCCCCAAGCGCATTCGCGCTGATCCACAACACTCACTACTCATACACTGCTCCACACACCTGTCCAGCTCTCACACAGCATCATCTCATCTAACTACTCCCCTCTGAAACTTGTGCTTCCCGGTCGTCCCTTTAAACTATTGCGCTCCCTCGTCATTATAATCCACACTAAACTACCTGCGTCCCCACTACAGGTATCAAGTCTCCTACTTAAATCTTGTCACCTGATGTCATCTTCTAGGGCCCTATCAATATCCTAACCCACCCGGGCTAGTTTTCACTGCCATACACCCCATAAACTATAGCGCATTTGCCCCACATGGGAAGGATGGTGGATTTGCCATCCCACCACATCGGGGGTCTCTCACTACCAATTTTGCACATCAAATTTCAACAAATCAAAAATTTGCCAATCACTACCCATCATCTGCCAATCATTACTGCCAATCCTTGGCCAATCATCAAATTTTGCTTTTTTCTAATTTCGGGGCCAAAACACTATCCTCATCACCCGTCTACTCACTAATGCCTCTCGGTGCGCCAATTCCTGTCCAAAGCCCGGCTTCGTAAAGCCGAGCAATGAATGCGGGTTGTTTGGTGCCAGCGGCTGGATACGTCCCGCATTCGGTGCAGGGAAGGAGGTTTACCCGGGCCGAGATCCCACGCACCATCTCGGCGTGGAGCCATCCAATGTCCCGATCTCGACCTGTCGGCACGTCTCAACAAAACGTGGTCGCCATGACGACCCTTCCTATCCAGCTGCCCGCTCCACCTAGTGGAGCCTGGACGCGGCCGTTCCACGCGAGGCCCGGCACGCACCGAGGGCCCGATTCGGCCATAAGTCGTTCTAACCGCTAAACCGGTTACCGTCGATGCTTCACCTGGACGCTTACATGCATACGCTACCCCTTTCTTGCTCATACATCCAGCCGTTTCCATGCTCCTCGTCGTACCTTCTCTAACACACCCAGGTACACTCATTCCACTCACAGCCTTGGTCACACACCTGACCACCGAACACTTTGGCACACATTCGTCGCTCGCACACCTCACCAACACACCTCTTCGCGCCCCCTCCTCGGTCACCTCCTCTGTGACAATCACAGGTGTGCTCTCACTCGCACACCCAACCACGTGCCTCACTACCAATTCCAGCGTGCATTCCCACTCACGCTCTACTATTCCAGGTGTGCATCCTTCCATTCCAGGTGTACATCCTCGCTCACCTGTCACATCTAACTCACGCTCCGTGCCACTCTCACTACTCTCACCACCACTCTTGACAACGCACTCACCCTTACTCCCGACAGCGCACTCTTTCCTCATGCACCTGTCCGTTACACACCTTCCTCGCGCACACTCTCCCGTTACACCCTCTGTAACACTCACCACAGGCGTGCATTCTCCTTCACTCTTGACAGCGCACTCTTTCCCCATGCACCTGTCCGTCACACACCTTTCTCGCGCACACTCCTGCGCACACTCTCCCGTCACACCCTCTGTAACACTTACCACACCGCGCTTCCATGTGCTCCCTCGCACACGCGCTATGACCGACTCACTCTCGCCAGCACCCTCACTCCTTGGCACGCACTTTTTCCTCACACACCCCAGAGTCGGACTTTCTCGCACACCTCCTTTTTCGCACACCAGACCTGTCGCACACTTCACCAACGGCCTCTCACGAACACCCGGGTCCATCTCGACCCCCAAGCTTCTTAAATCACCTGGCGCATCATACGCACGACCATATTGGTCACCACTTACACCGGGTCCTCTTCCTCTTCGCTTCTCCTCCATCACCTGCGAATCCCTCATCCGGTTAATGAGCACATCATCACGATCCAAACACAGACTTTGGACCAATTCTTTTATCTCCTCTTTTATCTCTTTCTTATCCCCTCTCCGTCGCTTCTTAATTTCGCTCACCCCTTCTTCCACTTCTTCTAATTTCTGCTTCGCCTCTTTTATTTCCCGGTACGTCTCCTCAAGCTCGTCCTCCAAGGCTACCTTGACCGTTTCCATGTGCGTCCTCACCTGCCGGTCCTTTGTCTCCATTACCTCTGTCACCTCGTCCAACCTCGTTGTCAGTCCCTCACGTACCATCTGACATTGCCTCTTTGTCGCTATCAAGTCGTTTTTTATGTCGTTTTGTGTCGCTTTTAACCCTCCTAATACCGCAGTGTTCCTTTGAACCTGCTCCGTTAGTCCTTTTTGTCCCTCCGTCAGCTGTTCCACCTCCTGCGTCAGGTCCTCTATGCCCCCTTGCAATTTTACAGTCCCCTTTCTCACCTCCTTCTCCATGTGCTCCTTACAGTGCCTCACCTCCTCGCGCACTCCTCCGACCTCCTCACTCACACCTCTTCTGATCTCTTCTCCCATCACTTGCATCTCCTGCCCAGATGCCACCCTCATCTGCTCCATTTCCTCCCTGTGAGCATCCAGTTTAGTTTCTACCCCCATTCTGACCCCCTCTATCTGCTGCCCCATTTGTTTAACTTCCCTTTCCGCTTGGTCCCTCATGTCCCTCAATTTGCCTTCCATACTGTTTTCTAACCCCTCTAACCCCTTTTGCATCCCTTCCATTTGATTCTCTTGAGCGGCCATTCTGTTTTCTACCCCCATTAACCCCTCCTGTATTTCGCCTAATCTATTGTCTAATCCCTCTATTCTACTCCCTAACCCATGTTTCACCCCTTCTATCCCATTGTCTAACCCCTCTAATTTCTTGTCTAATCCCTCACCGGTACCCCTCGCTTCGTCCCTCATTACCCCCATTTGGCCCTCTAATCGCTCACTATCAGCCCTCAATTCGTCCCTCATTACCCCCATACTGTTTTTCAAACCTCCAATTTGGTCTCCCATTTGTTCCATAAGGGCCCTCATTTGCAGGAGGAAAAGGTTCGAATCCACCAGCGGCGCTACCACGGCCGCGGGCGCGGTCGCCGTGGCCATGTGCGAGGCGCCATTTTGTGCGTCTGCTACCCTCACTGCTTCGCTCTCCTCATGTCCTTCAATTTGGTCCTGGATCGACCCTGCCTCACTCTCCTCTACCGGAACCCAGCCGTCTTGATCTGCCATAGCGCGACTTCCAAAATTCGGGTTTTTATATTTTTTTTTTGTAAAACACAATCAAATTTCGCTGTTATAATTTAGAGCGCGTGAAACGCGCTCCGGGACCTATCCCACTTCCCGACACCAATTGTTACAGACGCGGTTTTGGATGTTAGTTTACCGAGCGGTTTGGTATGACCGCGTCTGCACAGTTTACCCGATTCCACTCGAACGTTGACTAAGTCGCGCTATGCTAAATCAATGATGGAAAGGACACAACGGCTGGATTAAATGACGCGACACCAGGGGTACAGTTCTCAAGACCTCCGGAGGAGGATATAATATGGATTTGCGGAACGTTTAGATTACACTGACAAGAGGTACAGCATAGAAAGGTGGGCACTTAAACACGGTCTTATCTTAGCCCCGACAGACCACAGATAAACGGGACAAGACTGACTCACACAGGGATTGATGGCAAGGAAGGGCAGAATCGATGGCTCAAGGTGCACCTTGGCTCAGGGACAGGATCCACACGGTCCGGTCCAGATATGCGGGGAGGTATCGTCGTGCTGGAGGTGGCGTCTGTTTCTCTTCAAGCTGGGGGCGCATCTCACGTCACCTCCGGTAAGTGGCTGCGTATATTCAGCGGGGAGTGACACGCCCTCGGCTCGTTAGCTCCGCCCCAGATGGAATCGGCCCGCCGCTTCTTATTGGGTGCGGGGGGGTTACCGGGCTCCGCCCTTGACGAGGAGCTGACAGTCAGCCCCTTCGTGGTAACCCCGTCGGAGCGCATGGGCAATGGCGGCTAACCAAGCCGGAGTGAGGACGCCCACTCCCCGCACCGCCGCCGCGCCGCCCCCGCTGTGGTTGTAGTTGTTGTTGTTGTTGTAGTTCCATGAGATGATGGGAGGATGCGGAGATGAGGTTGTGGGGAGGTATTGGGAGGTCCTAAACTCACTACTGGTGCCATACAATCACATTCTGGTGCAACGAAGAGTCAGAATTAATGGAAACGAGTCCTTAACTGACATAGACTAAGAATAACTAGCAAGATGTCCTATAGTTGTCTACGTGAGATGCGGTGAACCTGGGCACGACATTTAATGGGGGAAAAAGGGGAAGGTCGGTTCTACAGAGTGTTGTTTACAGACAATGGGACTAGGGAATGGGGGATTGGGGATAGTTGGGGAGTATTGGGGAAATAGGGGAATATTTACAAGCGGATATGGATGGAGGCCAAATCCCATATCCGCAACAATATATATATATATATATATATATGTATATATATATATTGTTGTGGAACCCAACGTCGGCCTATGGTTCCCCTTTGAGGGGGGATTAGTCCCCTCGTTTGTGACTGACCGACGTGGTCCCTGAAGCTGCACCGCGACCTCCGGAAAGGCCGGTGCACAGCCCCGTTCGTACCGCGGACAGATGTTACTTGATTGCCGAGCGGTGTTTAGCAACCGCAGCACGAACTGTTACCAAGACTAACCCGATCCTGAAACGTTGGCCAAAATCGTGCCACAGGTGTCCAATGAGGGAAAAGACAACAACGACGGATGTCGAGGAAAGAAAGGCAAAGGGTAAGAAATGCAAATATGATTTATTTACTATTTACACAATTGAAAGCAACCAAGGAGGAGGAATAATAATAAAATAAAAACAGAAGAAGAAGAAGCGGACACAGTGAAAATGCTAGCTTATCTAAACAGGCTTAACTTATACCCCAAGGACAAGACAAAGACAGACTACAAGCACACTTACACGGGGAATGATGACAGGAATGGCTGGAGGGAGAGGAAGGCACAGAGCTGGCTGGAGCTTGACCCCGCACGGGACGTCGGGCTGGACCTCGACGGCCACCGATGCCACCGATCCTGGTTCCCGCGGGGTAACGGGTCGGAGCTGCCTGGTGGAGCCAACGCTGCCTGGTGGAGTCAAAGCTGCGTGGTACTGCTCCTGCTTGCTCTCAGGACTCTCTCTCAACTCTTGCTCTCAGGACTCTCTCTCAACTCTTGCTCTCAGGACTCTCTCTCAACTCTTGCTCTCAGGACTCTCTCCGTAGCTCATCTCCAGCACATCTGGACTCATCTCCTCTCTTGCGCGTCTCTCTGCAGAACTCAGAACTCATCTGAGGTGGGGGCGTCTCCCGCGGGTTATATATAGCCCCACCCTTGAACTTTTTTGAACCTCCCCGATCGCTCTTCCTCCGCCATCTCAAGCCAAACCCCTCGTGCTTGGTTGGTCGGCAAGGGCTGGCTCACTCCTCCCCTCTATGACGAGGTGGAGACACGCCTTTCTTCTCCGAGCCGACCGCGTGCTCAATGGAGGCAAATGCAGTTGGTAATTGACGAAAGGGGGGATGTGCAGGGAATCTACCTTGTTTGAATTCAGTGCAATGGAGTATTAATTAATGGAAAACAGAGCCTTAACCTAATACACAGAATAAGGAAATAACTACCAACAAGGAGGAGATCTATGATTGGCTAACGTGATTGTATATGACCTAACTAAGGGACGCCCTTTGACCTTTATACACAACTGGAGGAAGGAGGGTGATATTTTTACAACAATAAAAAAAACACAATTCTCATTTCCACAACAATATATATATATATATATATATATATATATATATATATATATATATATATATATATATATATATATATATATATATATATATATATATATATATAATAGTTCCGAGTAATTTTGAAGGCCCCACAGAGATTAAAATCAAAGTGCTTTTTCAAAGTCTGAATCTAAATTACACTGGCACTCCTTTGATAACTATGTGCATCACTATATTTTTATTCCTCACTTCGTAGAGTGCACAAGGTCCAATCGTTTCATTATCCTGCACATTGTCATTATGACGCTTTGCTGAAGCGGAATTTTTTGTGAGCATCTTGTCAGCGAGACGGCTCGCTGCTGAGAGCAGTCGTGAATTACGCTGAAGAGAATGGCTAATCAGGAGAGATCAAATTGCTAGATAGATCATTTAGTTCCAAACTTCCTGCTCTAAGGCAGTCATTTGTCTGTTCAAACTCATTTATGTACAAGAAGCGGCCTGTCCAAAAGTTTTGCGAATTAATCTGGCTGGAAAACTATTAAATTATACAATTATTATGTGTGTGTGTTTTGAAAGACTCATGTCTCCTGTGTTATAAAACCACCGTTTGCTACTTGGCAAAAAAAGAATTTTTTGACAAGTATGTTGATCACTCCGGTTTGTATGTGTTTGTGTGTTTGTCTGTCCACTCACTTATAATTGCCTACAGGTCACAATCTTCACGAAACTTCTCCAAATGGTATAATTGGTGGTCCGACAGAATCCTATTTAATTTTTGAGGTCAAAAGGTGACAAGGTCAACATAGGTGAAAGGTCAACAACTTTTTTTTAATCTCAAAAATCCTCAATTTTGATCCGTTTGACTACACCATTACGTCTATGATGTCATTACGGTGTACAATGACATACGACGGCGTACGATGGCTGACTCCACCGACCGACATTTTAATTTACTCGTTCACCCGCTCACGACGGGAGCTGCAGAAAGGGTCATTCCTCTTTGGGGTATATAGATTAAAGTCGATCTATGGTCGGGTCTCAAGAAAATTGGGTGTGTGTTCATTTACCAAGTTTTTTTGTGGAGAGATCGCCAAGTGGTTTAAGCATTCGAGCAAGCTCTCCATTCAGAACAGTTAAGGAACGGCTGGCTTGGCAAGAGCTAGCTAGCTGCTTCGTATATGAGCACACCCGGGCTTCCTCCCTTTCAGTTTTGTGTTAAACAGCAGGAAAAGTGGATTTCATTCGTGGTTTTCAAAACAAAACCTTAATTGGTGGGTTTCAAAAGGCCTCTACGAAAAATGCCACTTTAGCGGTAGGAAGGGTCATGTCATTTACCCAACTCTTGTGAGGTATATAGATTACAGTCGATCTTTGCTTAGTTCTGTAAGTAAAACTTACCTCACAGATGTCGGGATTCTTCCAAATTTCTTTGTTTAATCTTATCGGCAGCATTAGCGACTGTTTGAAAAGCTAATCATACGTGTTTGCGGTTTATAATATTTTTACTTCTGGTCGAAGCCGTTGCTCCCACGAAAACACCATGATAACCTATTTATAAACATTGACTTGACGCTTGTTCAAGGAGGAAAAACCTCTTGGGGAAGTGGGATATTATTGGTATTAATATTGTTTTGTAATAACATTAATCTTATGCTGATATCGTTAGTTTTGTTATTAGAAGCGGCCTTGGAAGAACGCCACGATAAAGCTAACTTAACATGGATATCCACCTCAACACGCAACCCCATTAACGGCAATGGCGGGGAAAACCCGCTTGGGGGAGAAAACCCCCTTGGGTAGGGGGGCAAATGAATGTGCTCCAACCTTCATTATGTAACCCTTAGTCATCCTGTCAAGTTTGGTTAAGATTGGATAAGTAACGACGGTGTGTATCGTGGTCAAAAAATCATCAGACAGACGGACGCCAAATTGCGTATTTTAGTATGATGATGATGATAAATGTTGCAAAATGAGTACCAACTCGCTAGGGTCCTCTCTCAAGGAGGTTGATGCCAGGATTTGCACTCCGGCCACAGTGGTGTGTGTCGGGATGGTGCGGACGTCATTTTGATAGTGTTGACTAACTGACCAACAAATAGAATAAACCAGTGTCTCAATGCAATCTCTTCACTTCCCATGGCGACAGACAGATTAGAGACTTAGAGTACTTCAAAATAATTCAATACTTACATTATTTGCTAACTGGTATCTCCACCCAGGTTATAATATCCTCTTCAACTAAAGTATCAAACAAGCTCGGCTATGCTGCTGTTAGACTTTCGGTCTTGTTAATTAATTTGGTTGTCTGTCTGTCACACAGAACAGAACGTGAGTATGCTTTTCTTTGTAACCGGTGGTCCAATTGCCAATAAACTTTCACCATAGCAGCGCGCCTCCTCCTGTAGGATTTTTAATGATAGTTATGACGTCATACGTCACGTGGTACAGGCGCCATCTTGGAAAATCCAAAAAACTTTGCATCTCCATATCTCCAAAAACGCTCAATGGAAAAAAGTGAAGGATGGCTCATTGTCAAGTCCTCCCCATGGGGAAAAACATATATTCATGTTGATGTCAACGGTGCCTTCATTATGACGTCATAATTAGACAAGTAGAGCACTTCATCTGATCAGTTTGAAATTTATTGTACATGATCTACACAAAAATTGTATGGGAGAATTAAATTGAAGACGTCATCAGTGGTTCTGCAGTCATATTGGATTGAACATAATTCTACATCATCAATAAATCACACAAACACAGCAGCTAATAAACACCACACAAAATACAAACACGTCCTGGCGAGCATCTGCAACCTCTGACTCCTCTTTCTTATTAGCTATGTGACTCTTTTCTACTATTAGTGAGTGTTTTGCCACTGTATATATATATATATGTATATATATATATATTGTTACGGATTCGTCCCTTCCGCTGTTGTGGTTTTCATCCACTTGAAACCCTTCTGGTTCTATGTATTATTATTATTATTGGGGTTTGAAGGAAACGGCGATTATGGTTATTGTTGTTTAAAGGAAATGGTTATTGTGGTTAAAAGGGTTAAAAGCGCTCATGGAAAAACGAGACAGGAAACAGGATCGAGCACCGGAAGACGAGGACAGAGGGAGAAGAAGAAGGCATGAGGACAGTGAAAAGACGTGTCTTGAAGCTCCGTTGTGAGCATGGTTGAGCGAACGGCGTCGAGGGAACCTTGAGTATGTGACAAGGAATCGTGTGATCGGGGTTATCGCTGGAGTATTGGAAAAAGCCTGCGTAGTCAGGTACAAGCGTGAGATTCCGGAGAATCCTCACCTCGAGGCTGCGGCTCGAGTAAGAGCCGTCCGCCATTTTGGAACCTCGCGCGTCGTTCGTGGGACAAGGTTTTGCCGCGTCCGCTGGTCTCGCCCTCCGGCCGTCTGCCAGGGATGTGTGTGCGCGACAGCGGTGTTTGAAGATTACCCTGCAGTTTGCTGATTGCACGGTGAATGTGCACGTCTGGATCACGTCTTTGGGATTTCCCTCTCCGCCGCCAGTGTGCTGTTGGTTTGGACCACGTGACGGTCCCCGCCTTGCCTACACCTCCTTCCTCACCTCTTCACCTCATCGCCTCATCGCCTCTTCGCCGGGGTCCCTGTTGAGTTATAGAGACATTGAGGAGTGTTCTGTTTCGTTCACTGGGAACGCCGTGAGTGAGATTACCTTAGAGGATGGTACCATCTTAAGATATTGATTGTATGGTTGATTACTACCATTGTTGTATTGTTCTTCCTAACTAACCCTTGCTCTAACCCCTGCTAACCTTAGAGGAGCAGGCTAACCCCTGCTCTAGCAGGGGAAATGGCCTTTAAAATGCATGTTGTTGTTGTATTGTTCTTCCGGTGTGCTTTTTAATATATTATTTGTTTGTTGGTAACCATTGGTGTGGTTTCATTATTGGTTTTGACACTGAATAACAATTTTTTTCTGCCGTGGCTCCTCTTGGGGTTCGGAGGTATACCGAGACCAGGAGGTCGGGGAGGAACATGTAACAGAAATTGGGGGCTCGTCCAATTGACTCGTGGGCTCGAAATTGGGTCTGCGTCCGGGATAAAAAATTCCCTAAATTTAGTCCGGGAAAGAATTCCCTAACATTCCCAGAATTCCCAAATTTGGAACTTTTTCCAACATTCCCAAATTTTTCCCCCCAAAAAATCCTTTTTTTGAGATTTCTTGTGTGAAGGTTAACAGGTGTTAACAATAGTCACCATGGAGTTTGACACAGAGAAGTTTGCAGCGATCCCTAGTGAGGCACAGTTCAGAGCGTTACTAAAATCGGACCTCTTGGTATTGGCCAGACATTTTAGCTTGGAGGTCCGAACGAATATGAGGAAAGCAGAGATGCAGAGATTGATGATAGAATCTCTGGTGGGACAAGGAACATGGGAAGAGGGAGCTTTGGATTGGTTACCCGAGGAACAAGAAAATGTGGAGCTCCGGATATTGGAGATGCAATTGCAGAGTCAGGAAAGATTAAAAGCAGAAGAAAGAGAACTCCAGGAAAGGTTAGAAGAGAAAAAAGCACAAGAAAGAGCAGAGGAAAGGAAAGCAGAAGAGAAAAGAGGAAAGGAACAAGCAGAGGAAAGGAGAGCTGCAAGGGAACTCGAAGAAAGAAGAGAAGAGAAAAAAGCAGAGGAAAGGAGAGTTGAAAGAGAACTCCAGGAAAGGTTAGAGGAGAAAAAAGCAGAGGAGAGAAAAGCCGAAAGGGAGTTAAGGGAACGTGAAATGGCGCTTCAGCAGGAACTTAAACTCAAGGAGCTGGATTTAAGGAAAGAACGGGGAGAGGTACCATCCATGCCGACTGGTTCGACACCTAGTCAGAACACCTGGGATGTTGGCAGAGATGTCAGGCTGGTTCCACCCTTCAATGAAAAGGAGGTAGCCAATTTTTTTTCACACTTTGAGAAAGTGGCTCAACTGCTAAAATGGCCTGAGGAGTCCTGGACCATGTTAGTGCAAAGTGTTCTGGTGGGTAAAGCTCAAGATATTTATTCGGCTTTACCGATTGACCAATGTGCAGATTATGAGATAGTGAGAAAAAACATTCTCAAAGCCTATGAATTGGTCCCGGAAGCTTACCGGCAAAAATTCCGGAATGCCAGGAAGAGGGAGAGTGAGACCCATGTGCAGTTTGCCAGAATGAAAGAAACCATGTTTGATAGGTGGTGTGATTCAAAAGGGGTTGGGAAAGACTTCGAACTATTGCGACAGTTGATCCTGGTGGAGAAATTCCAACAGTGTGTCCACGAGGACATTAAAGTACATCTGGAGGAAAGGAAAGTACCAAAGTTGTATGAGGCAGCCACCATGGCAGATGACTATGCCTTAACACACAGGATGGGGTTCCACAAACCTAACTTCTCGCCTAGACTTAGCCAGGGGAGCTATGGTACATCAGGGGCGGAGAACGAAACTTCATGGGGGCGGCCTCGAGATGACTATGAGGACCACTCTGATACCACGACTTCTAGAAATCAGAAGACAACAGTTCCAAGGCAGACGTATCCTCCAGGGGGTTCGAGGCAGACCACGAGGTTCTCCTCCGGGCCTACTTGCGCTTTTTGCCATAAACCTGGACACTTTATGTCCCACTGTTATGCTCTGGGAAAGGAAAATCAGGAGCGGAGTTCGACTAGTACAACTCCGAATGCAATGGCAAATGTGAGAATTCGCCCTCAAAAGGGTTACCAACCATTTATTTCAGAGGGGTTTGTGTCACTGGATGGAGACTCGACTAACCCAAGACCTGTTAGGGTATTGAGGGACACAGGAGCACATCAATCTTTAATGCTTGAAGGCATTTTGCCATTGTCAGAGGAGACGTCAACTGGTGATAGTGTTCGGTTACAGGGGATTGGTGGCTGTGTTAGAGCTCCCCTTCATGTCATCCATTTGGAGTCTGATTTGGTGTCAGGACCGGTCACCGTAGGTTTACAAGCCACTCTTCCTGTAGAGGGAGTATCTTTTGTTATCGGGAATGATTTGGCCGGTGGTCAAGTTTCTGGTAACCCGATGTTTGTTGAAAAGCCTCGGAGGAAGCGCCCTGAAGAGAAGAGGAAGTACCCTGAAACTAAGTGTCAGCACACGCAAGTCAGGGATGGAGGCAATATTGGCAAGCTCTTTGTAGGGGGACTGAACTTCAAAACAAAGGAAGATGTTCTGGAGTCTGCCTTCAGCAAATATGGACCGCTTTTGGAAGTGCTGCTGATAAAAGACAGGGAGACACAAAAGTCAAGAGGGTTTGGCTTTGTCACGTTTGAAAACTCAAAGAACGCCAGAGATGCAGAAAAGGATCTGAATAGCAAGGAGTTGGAGGGTCGGACCATAACAGTAGGGAAGGCATTTCATAGGTGTCGAGGGGGCTATAGAGGAGGACAACGGAGTAGTAGTTTTGGTGGTGGCCGCAATCGATATTCTTATGTAGGCTCCCAGAGTTACGGCAGCTCCCGAAGGAAGGATTATCAGGGTAGTGGCCGAGAAGGAGACCGCTATTTACGTGACTACAGTGACAAGCGGTCCAACCGTGATTATTACGAAAGTTAGAAAGAGTTGAAGCACTGAATACGGCGGAGCAGCCGAGCAAAAATTCCTCCTTGGATTAACTGTGAACGCCACGTTCCTAAAGGTGTCCATGTAGTGAACTTCCCTACACGGATTAACCGTGAACTCCACGTTCCTAAAGGCGTCCATGTAGTGAACTTTCCTGCACGGACTAACCGTGAACTCCACGTTCCTAAAGGCGTCCATGTAGTGAATACTTCCAGGCCTCACCACCCAACCACCATGAAACCTGGCTTTCAGCTCCGCCTCCCAGGGAAAAGTGCTGTAGATTTGCTTGACTTTGGATTTTGATCACTACCCCTTAACCTTCATTCAAAAGAAACTAAAAGTAAAAAAAATCAGATGGTGTTGAGATGGAGTTTGGCTTTGCAGGAGTCCAACTGGGAAATTGAACCTGTAAAGGGCAGGAACAATGTCGTTGTTGACGCTTTGTCCAAAGTGAATTAACTTGGGAGATCCCTGTGGGTTGCGGGGAATTTTGTTGCTTTATTTTTGGGGAAATATTGATTGTTGTTGCTCACGGGAATTGATGATTTGGGGGTGAGTTACTTTTGTTTGTTTAAAGGGTGTTGCCTACAAAGAAAGTTTTCACGAGGTTAGAACTTTCTTTCTTGAGGGGGGGGAAGTGTTACGGATTCGTCCCTTCCGCTGTTGTGGTTTTCATCCACTTGAAACCCTTCTGGTTCTATGTATTATTATTATTATTATTGGGGTTTGAAGGAAACGGCGATTATGGTTATTGTTGTTTAAAGGAAATGGTTATTGTGGTTAAAAGGGTTAAAGCGCTCATGGAAAAACGAGACAGGAAACAGGATCGAGCACCGGAAGACGAGGACAGAAGGAGAAGAAGAAGGCATGAGGACAGTGAAAAGACGTGTCTTGAAGCTCCGTTGCGAGCGTGGTCGAGCGAATGGCGTCGAGGGAACTTTGAGTACGTGAAAAGGAATCGTGCGATCG
>NC_136273.1:80866897-80869397 GCF_964187855.1 Myxine glutinosa
CTTGCCAGGTATATTGCTGGGGACCCGAGGATGTGCCTTTTCAAGGTTTTAAATTAATCGCAGAAGTAGTTACCGAGCTTTGTCCAAAAAACGATTCAACCAATCAGAGAGCAGCGAGCTATCACGTGTGCCGAACGTGGCGAACAGACTCTGCCTCGGATGGCACATTTGAGAGCGTATTCATTTATTTCCCGTCGGCAAACTATGTTGGCGCTATGTTGGCGTTAAACGATGTTTTAAAACTAATTAAAACTAATTTGCGATTCTTTCACTTTCCTGCGATATGCGACCTTCCGGACAGTCAAATGAGGACGTCACTTCCGGACTTACGGATAGTCATAGTGACGCTGAACTGATGCTGAACGTGGCGAGCAGACACTGCCTTGGACGGCACATTTGAGAGCGTATTCATTTATTTGACGTTGCAATCTGTGTTGATTGTTGTAAGGTACGATCGATTGTAGTACATACATATTTATATTTTGTACATATTCATTACGGGCACGTCACGGGTACGGGTACGGTACGGGTACGGTACCAGGTACGGTACGGTTACGGGTACGCCACGTACGGGCACGTCCTAGTCTATCTATAATTCCACTAATCTCTGTGTGTATGTTTGTTTGTATGTTTGTCTGTGACCGCTGTTTCTCGACAACCACGGGTCCGATATACTTGAAACTTGCCAGGTATATTGCTGGGGACCCGAGGATGTGCCTTTTCAAGGTTTGAAATTAATCGGACAAGTAGTTACCGAGCTATGGCGATTTAGCCGTTCGCCGTTCGCTTTGGCGTTGCGAATGGACCAAACCATTTCATGTAAATAGAGGGGGGGGGGTTCTGTGGTCGTTGCGAATGGACCAAACCATTTCATGTAAATAGAGGGGGGGGATTGTCACCGTACTCGCAAGCCGTTCGCTTTGCCTTTGGCTTTGCGAATGGACCAAACCATTCCATGTAAATAGAGGGGGGGGATATAATTTTAGATATATATATAGTACGGGCATGCCCTAGTTTTATCAAATATGTCAAATATATAACTCCATTGTGTTCAGACAGACACTGTGGATCAAGGGAACTGTTGTCTAACAATAATGACCTTCTACAAAGTCCTTCTTTGGCCCACCTGAACTCTGACACACCCACAAGGCCTTCATCCATAGATTGATGGAGTACTGCTCTCCCTTCTGGGTTGGTGCTGCTGCCTCACATATTGCTCAGCTTGACGCCAGGGGTGTCGTGTAACACATATCCCTCCACTCAGGACTTGCACCGGTCGAGAGTTTTCACCTGGTTTGGTCTTACCTTGTCGAGAGTTTGCAGGCAGAGCAGATGCTGTTCGGCGAGCTGAGAAAGTTGTCCAAGTCTTTCGAGGCAGTCCTTTCTCTCAGGGACTTTTCCAAGTATCTTCCGTTTCTTTCAGAAGCTTGATGAGACATTCCACGTAACAATCCTTATCCCGGACACACGATATACTTTATTTCGCCTCAAACAATTCAGCCTCCCGGGGTTTCTGCGCATGCGCACCGAGCATTTTAGAGCGGATTACGTCATTCCTAAAGTGCCATATTTGGGTTCGATTCTATCCCTGCATGGATGGCGTTAAGCTGGCTGTTCCATCTGCTAGAATTTCCAAGTGGACGTTTCAATGCTGCCTTTCGAAAAGAGTATGTCATCGTGTGCCGGTGCCATGGCCGAAGTGTAAAATCCTAATTTCCTGGTTTTCTGGGAGTGGGCACTGAGCCACTTTTACATCAACAGCATAGCAGCACCACCGGGAATGATGCAACGAGCAGCCAGATGCTGCATACCTGCGAATAGAAGTCCGAGTATTCACCTTGTACGTGTGACGACTATGGAGCGTCGTACAAATGATTGCCATGAAAACTCAAATTATCCCAGCTCGATATGAGATTCCCATTTGAGTTTCCCACACAAATATAACAAGCAATTTGAAATCGATTTCGCATTTAATTGGAATTTCATGGATGGCGGTTCCACCGGCGTTTGGGTGTTTCCCTTTAGGACGCTGTATGGACGTATAGTACAAGGTGACTATTCCACCGACAAAAGCCATCAACCTCCCAAATAAATCTCACATGCTTGGAAAAACTTGGTTCGACTCACAAAGGAATGCTTGGAAAAAGGACACAAAACGTGCAGGAATGACATAAGGTTGTTTGGGGGGGGGGGGGAGGTGGGGGGGGAGGGAAATATAATCACTTTATACGTTTGTCGGTCACGACCTGTGCTGTGGCCTTATCTCCCCAGGATGGCTGGTGTGAGTGCAACACAGGCACGGTGGGCCAAGTGGCCTTTTCACTCACACTCCATAATCATATGTTGCTTTCCTTGCAATTTATTTCTTCCAAACGAAAGATAATTAAAATATAAATAATAATAAGAACCCTCCATTTGATTTTATATCCTCATGAAAGGGGACATCTACTTATTACGTACGCGAATGGACGTCGCTGGGTTGGGGGTGTTGATCCCTGCA
>NC_136273.1:80874397-80941897 GCF_964187855.1 Myxine glutinosa
ATCCTGGGCATCCTGCGTCAGAGGTAACGCTTTGCAATCCACCAAAGGCCTTATTTTCTCTGAGTAGCCTTGGACCCACCTCGAGTAATGTGCGAAAAGCCCTAAGCTCCGCCTTAGGGATGCTCAATCACATGGTGCCACCATGTCTAGCAGAGGCCGAAGGCGCTCGGCGTCAGGTTTTATCTCCCCGCCAGTCACTGTGTACCCCAGGAGGTTGATTGTTTTGGTAGCATAGTGGCACATCTCCCCCATTGAAGGTCAAATTGTAACGATGCGCCACCTCCAAGAATCGTTTCAAGTTAGCGTCATGCCCCTCCTGAGTATGTCCGCATACCGTCACGTTATCCACGTAAACGAAGATGTCTTTCAGTTTCTCTCTAACCAAGATGTCATCCATTGCACGTTGAAAACATGCCACCCCATTGGTGACCCCAAATGGAATTCGATGAAATTGATACAACCTTTGTCCGGATTGGAACCCGGTATAGGCCTTATCCGACTCCCTGATAGGTATCTGATGATATGCAGATTTGAAGTCCAGGGTACTGAAGACCCCATACTTAGCCACTTCTCTGACTAGGTCGTCTATTTTCGGCAGGGGATACGCATCTAATTGCGTAAATCTATTTATAGTCTGACTGTAATCGACGACTAATCTTTTTCTATGATTTTCAGTGTGCACCACAAGTACCTGTGCTCTCCACGGGGATCTACTCAGCTCGATAATGCCCTCGCGGAGCATACGCTTAGTCTCGTCTTCGATATAGAGGGCATCAGCGTGGGTATACCTCCGCGACTTCACGGTTAGAGGTCTGCAATCAGCAGTTAGGCTAGGGAACAGAGCCGGGGGGGTCTATAGCCATCTTGGCTAGGCCACATACCGAGAGTGTGTTTTCCTCTTCCCCAAAACGCATTTCCAAACGTCCGTGTCTGCGCCAGAAATCATGTCCCAGCAGCACATCGGCGCACAAATCGGGCATTACCACGAGTCTAACATCGGCATGCAACTTATCATTGACCACCAGTTTGAGAGAACACATGCCTTTGGTTCGAACACACAGTCCCGATGAGGCCAGGTAGATGCGGCGGGTATCCGATCCCACCGCCCAGCCATATCATTGTACCAACGTTTGGCTGATGAAGCTGGAGCTGCTCCCTGTGTCAACAAGTGCCTGGTCCAAGCACACCTGGGCTTGGTGAAAGGTAAACTAATGCTGAAGCAGTAGCGCAGGCAGGTATGCTACAAGGCTGTTAACAACAACTACATCAACCATGCATGCAGTATTGTGTGGTATTTCTATGCAGCATGGTGTGGTATTTCTATGCAGCATGGTGCGGTATTTCTATGCAGCATGGTGTGGTATCTATTAGTCCCCTACCGGTGTACACTGGAGGGGACTATAGGTTTGCACGCCGTCCCTCCGTCTGTCAGTCCGTCATGCAAAGAACAGTTTTCCGGACTTTTTTTCTAAACTGTTAATTAATGCTAATCTTAATGCTAATGATTTCAAACTTGGTACATGGTTTCCTCATGATAATTTACAGATCAAGTTCGAACTTCACGACGTTTCGATCATTTTTGACCAAGTTATGGCACTTTGAACTTTGGGAATTCTGATAATTCTGATGATCCTTAACTCATAGTGTAGCAGCATAGCAAACCTGTTGTGCATTTTGTGATACAAGCACCAAATTTGGCAAAAATGTACATTAATATGTTGCGAACATTTTCAGATATTGGGCCACTTGAAATTCCGTAATTTTTTTTTTCAAATTTTTTCAAATTTCGTAATTTCAAATTTTTCGGGTGACACCGTCACAATTTCGGTCTTCGAGGCCGGCCGATATAGTGGGGCGGCTTAGCCCAAATATTCAAAAGAATTGTGCATTTTGTGATACAAGCACCAAATTTGGCACAAATGTACATTAATATGTTGCGAACATTGTGTGGTCAGCAATGAAGACGAGAGTCTGAATTACATGTATGCAAAAGACCTTGTGAACCAGTGAAGCAAATACACGGGTAAGCATGAATTAAATCTAGGGCATGATATAATTTCCATGATGTTTACCTCTACACTCAATGGTGGAAGGAGGTAATGTTTTGATCCCAGCTTGTCTGTATGTCTGTTTGTCTGTTAGTCCACAAAATTCCAGACAAAGCTTGTAGTAGTGGTAGTTGTAGTGGTAGTGGTGATAACAGAAATTGTTATATAGAACTGAACTTATATTATTATTATATGCAGAAAATAACTTCATTTCTATATGCCCTGCAGTGGACAGGTTAATTGGTTTATGCACTGAAGGGGTCACCCTGGTGTGCACTGCTGTGTTCTGCCTCACTGAGTTGTTCAGGTATGATGTACTCAGCACAAGCTTCCGGTCGGCCCGGAGGTGGGGGTGTGGGGCCTGTCACGGAACGTCAAAACAAACGGCCTGCCGGGGCCGCCCAAAAGTCGGGCGTGAGGGGCGCGTCCACTAATGGAACGCCTCTCGCTTCCCAGATCGAGGGCCACGTGGTCAGGAGAACCTCGTCCCTTCCGGTCACACTTTGCCTATCGGCCGGCCTCGAAGACCGAAATTGTGATGGTGTCACCCGAAAAATTTGAAATTACGAAATTTGAAAAAATTTGAAAAAAAAAATTACGGAATTTCAAGTGGCCCAATATCTGAAAATGTTCGCAACATATTAATGTACATTTGTGCCAAATTTGGTGCTTGTATCACAAAATGCACAATTCTTTTGAATATTTGGGCTAAGCCGCCCCACTATCAGTGCCATTTTAAGTTTTAATTTCCTTTAAAATAGATTTTCTCTGCAATAATAGGACCGATTGAGATAAAAAAAATTCACCGTAGGGGGGACTCGGTCTGTAGAATATTTTAATGGTAATTATGACGTCACAGGTCACCATATTGTTTTAATGATTCGGCCGCCATATTGTTTTTTGTGAAAACACAAAAACCCCTTTTTCTCTGCAACGGCTGAACCGATCGAGGCCAAACTTTGCAGGCAGAATCGCATACCCCTGACGAACAAAAAAGTCAGCGAGCATGACGTCATGTGTCACATGGTTTCAGAGTTATGACGTTTTTAAGCATGAACCTTTAAAACCGAGCCGCTCCCTCATTTTTGATCCAATCGAGGGGAAACTTCACAGATCTGTTCAGCATGTCAGTCTACCAAAATGTCCTTTTGGAATTTGCGATAGGGCACGTGGTTTGCAGATATCGATAATTAAACGAAAATGTTTAAAAAATGGATATCTCTTGTTTATTCTAGAGTTCTCCTCAAGCCGCACCGTGCGCCCTCAGCCTCGTCTCGCGAACGTCAACAGCGCGACACAGCGCGTGCTTTCGGGAGGGGCGGAGCCAAGCCGAGCAACATATATATATACACATCGATCATTGATCGTGAACCGGAAAATATAATAAATTACTGATATTTAGCGACTCGAAAGGTTCTTTATCAACAACTTTTTTTGTCGTGCTTCGGCTGACCTGTCTGCAAGGTGTATAAATCGAAGTCCCGAGTGTGAATCACAGGTGAGCCCGTCCTGAGGTAATTAGCGATTGGGAACGATTCAGAACCTGTGGGTAAATAACCCTTGGTAATTTCCCCAACAGTTTTCCGGACGACAGACTGCCGGTAGGGGACATGTATTGCAGCGCAATACTCAGAATGCTTGTTTGACCTAGAGACTAGAGCTGATGAGACAGAGGAGCAGAGGAAGGAAAGGAAGTTGAAGAACTCACTTGACACGTGATCCTGGCCTGTGATCCTGGCCATGCTGATTGGGACATAACACCGTGATATATTTAGATTTGATCGACGTAATTACATAACAAACGTCCAACAGTTACACCCCTCCATCCCTTGGGCCAATGGGCGATCTCCATGTTACCGAGTGCATAATTATTAAACCTCATTATATAAGATGAAAGATCTAAGCAGAAGGCAGCAACACCGGAACACGGTAACACGGATTTATTTACTGTGCCGGGTGATAGAAATAGGAATTAGTAAAAATGTTAATCCGGATGAAAAGGAGTTTGTAAACATCAACCTGACACATTGACACGTAGCATGGTGTTAAAACTGTAAAACGTGGTTCTGAAAGTTGCTTCTCGTGATCTCACGAGTTTGTTGTATTATTAATTTATATACAATACAAACAAATGGAGCATGAAACGGTTTTTTGAGGGTGTAATTTGGCACCACATCCACTTCGTGCTTGGTGCTGTCGCCCCCTCCCACCCCCCCCCCCCATCACTGTGCCACTGCACTCATACACACACACACACACACACACACACACACACATATATATATATATATATATATATATATACATACACACACACACACACACACACACACACATGCATACACACATACACTTACAACCTTCTACCTACTATTTCACTAGATTTGGTGGTGTAATGGTTAGATTTTCCGCTCTGAGACTGGGAGGTCAGCGGTTCACAATCCCAGCCGAGTCATACCAAAGACTTTTAAAATGGTAAGTGCTTCCTTCCTTCCTTGCTTGCCTGATGCTCAGCATGTAAAATGATAGAGCATGGACAAACAATGCTGGGATAAGGCAATGGCAAACCACCCAGTGTAACCCGTGCCAAGAAACTGCTTTGGCGTCACTGACACTCTCAAGATTATGGTACATAAAACAAAATATGTTATTCATTTTCACCAGAACTTCTTCTTTCATATGCAGCACTAGGCTGCGGGGTAGCGTCATTGGCTGAAGATGCGGCTGATGCAGTGCAGTGCCCTCTGCTGGTTGGGGCAGGAATTTCTAATCATGCCTCCAATGACTAAGTCACCAAAGGCATTATGTTTTTTGTCCATGGTGCCTACGATAGCTCGCCTACTCTTCGAGAAGGACACTGTGTGATGTTTAAAATCCACCGACTATTGCAGGCAAGCGGGACACCCAGTTTCACGTCCATCCGAGGGACGGCACCACACAAGGATGAATGAATCACCCTGCCTGTGAAACGCTGCGATGACAGTTTACAGCTGGGTCAGGATTCAAACACAGGCGAGATAGCTGCGAGGCGAGTGTGCGTAACTCCAGAGTCGAGACCATCCTAACATCCACGAGCGCTGATAAAATCCCACAATTATGACAACACCACTTCGCGGTCGATGTGAATTTGTCAAGTTTTCGCCCACTGCAAGGATCTACTGCAAAATTATAATGATATTTTATCCACTTTGAAAACGAACACTTTCAGTCTTCAGAAATATGATTTCCACCTATTCACAGCATGTGTTTGGACAAAGCTGCATCGGTTGTGGGGCATAATGGAATGGTTTAGTTGAGTCACCGCATCTTCACAAACGCACAGCCTTGGATAAAAGCAAAGAAAATAAGTACAGATACATTCAAAGTCCACCGCCCCCATGCCAAATAAATAAATAACATCCTCTCGTGCGGCATTGCCGGGGCTCCTCAGGCGCCCGGCACTACCGCCATGCAGCGCACAGAGACTGCATTGGGAGGGAGAGCTGCACAATAATTGATTGATTAATTGCATGATTAAAATCAATAAATAATGATCATAAAATGTTCTCTTAATCAATTGGCTAATAGCATACCTAAACCGCCAGTGCATACCTAAAGCATACCTAATAGCATACCTAAAGCAGCTGTAATAGTCCATGAGTGAGAGGGGCCCACCTCGCACCCCCCGCACCCCCCCCCCCCCCCCAACCAATCAACGAAACGATATTTTTTTGAAACTTTTAAATGTACTGTTTGGGAAATTATATGTTAATATGCGATAAATTAGGACTCAGTATGGATTTTCAGAGACTGAAAGTTGCTATTTCCTCTGTTATGATGGTATATTGGTTATACTGTTATGTATACTGTATATTGTTATATTGTTATGATGGTATATTGGTTATATTGGATGTTATGATGGTTATACACGATGGTATACATAAGCAGAAGATTTTGTTTTTTAATCCAACCAAAGATGGCTGACTGGCGGCCTTTAACTACAGTGCATTCAGAAAGTATTCAGACCCCTTCACTTTTTCACTTTTTGTTATGTTGCAGCCTTCTGCTGAAATCGTTTAAATTCATTTTTTCCCTCATCAATCTACACTCAATACCCCATAATGACAAAGAGAAAACAGGATTTTAGAAAGTTTTGCAAATTTATTAAAAAGAAAAAACTGAAATATCACATTGACATAAGTATTCAGACCCTTTGCTATGACACTTGAAATTTAGCTCAGATGCCTCCCATTTCTCTTGATCATCTTTGAGATGTTTCTACACCTTGATTGGAGTCCACCTGTGGTAAATTCAATTGATTGGACATGATTTGGAAAGGCACACACCCGTCTATATAAGGTCTCAC
The DNA here is from genome assembly GCF_964187855.1 of Myxine glutinosa. NCBI lineage: Eukaryota > Metazoa > Chordata > Myxini > Myxiniformes > Myxinidae > Myxine > Myxine glutinosa. The sequence goes on from NC_136273.1 coordinate 80,880,791, forward strand.
AGCTGTCAATGCATATCAGAGCAAAAACCAAGCCATGAGGTCGAAGGAACTGCCTGCAGAGCTCAGAGACAGGATTGTGTCGAGGCACAGATCTGGGGAAGCCGACAAAAAAAATTCTGCTACATTGAAGGTTCCCAAGAGCACAGTGGCCTCCATAATTCTTAAATGGAAGAAGTTTGGAACAACCAGGACTCTTCCTAGAGCTGGCCGCCCGGCCAAACAGCAATCGGGGGAGAAGGGCCTTGGTAATAGAGGTGACCAAGAACCTGATGGTCACTCTGGCTGAGCTCCAGAGATCCTGTGTGGAGATGGGAGAAACTTCCAGAAGGACAACCATCACTGCAACACTCCACCGATCTGGGCTTTAAGGCAGAGTGGCCAGACGGAAGCCTCTCCTAAGTGAAAGACACATGAAAGCCCGCTTGAAGTTTGCAAAAAAGCACCCAAGGGAGTCTCAGGCTATGAGAAACAAGATTCTGTAGTCTGATGAAACCAAGATTGAATGGTTTGGCTTCTGTCTGGCCACTCTGCCATAAAGCCCAGCACCGAAGGGGGCTCAATAGGTGCCTGAGATAATGCCCAGATGAGAAAGGAAATGTATAAGTACTTAATTAATCGCTAATAATTAAATAACTCATCAATTAATTGATTAATCAAAAAACAAAAAATACTTTTTTTGCCAAAGTACTTGCTCACTATGGTGCCGAAATTTCAGCTTCCTAGCCCAAAGGATGGCTGAGATATCGCCCGGACAAACAAACAACCGGAATGAAAACTGAGTACTCTCTTTCAGCGTGCGTCATTGCCGAGCCCCCTTCGGTGCCCGGCAATGACGTAATGCAGTGCCTGGGGATGGCATGGGAAAGGAGCGGTGTACAACAAACAAGAAAACAACCGGAGTGAAAACTGAGTACTCCCATGCAGCGCCTGTAGATGGTATAGGAAAGGAGCGGTGTACAATAGTTGTGGCTATGTCTGAAGACCTCACCTAACAGTGATGTGTGTCAAAGCAGGTGCTGAGTCAGTTCGGTGACTGGATCCAAGCAGTTTTTTTAATTCCTTATGTGATCATTGGGAATGTCAATTCGCAGCCTTGTGGAGCGAATTTTGTGGGTTGATGGGATAAGTCGCAGGTCTTTGACAAGGCACATGTAGGCCATATGCAATAACCTGGAGATTTTCTCTGACATAGCACAGCTATGGTTGTAAAAACTTACCCCAAAAAGATCTTTCTGGCTCAAAGATCCAACACATGAAATCTTCTCTCTGTGTTTCAGCAGAAGTTCGATACTACTACTCATACTTGTTGTTGTTGACTTGCTGCATGGAGTCAAGGCTCGTGGAAGAGCGAGAACACTGAATGAATCACGACACAAACGAACAAAAAGGAAGAGCAGAGAGGGGGGACACCAACAGCAGGGTTGGAAGACAAAATGGAGGGAGACTTGGACAAACAATGGGAGTGGTGAGGAATGAGGGGTCGGGGAGGAAGCATGGGGTGGACAAGATGGATAAAGAAGCAAACTCTCAGAAAGGAAAACCTGGAAATTTGGAAGGAGGTGGGCTTTGGTGTAGGGGTGTGGAGCGGGATAACGAGGGTAGAAAAGATCATGGCTTTGGATGGGGGATGATCTGAAATGGTGGTGACAGCTGTTTTGAAAACTTGGAGGGAAGAATAAGATGGAAGGGAATGTGGAAGTTGCTCCACAGGCTGCAAAAAAACGAATGCATGGGGATGAGCAGTGATCCTGGATTTTGGGAGTTGCACCAGAAAAGGGTTGATGGTGCGCTGTGTGCATGCCTGTGGGATTGGAGGGGGCAAAGTACAGAAAGAGCAGAAGGTGCAAGACCAGAAAAGCAAAGGTATAAGATAGAGAGATCACCGACCTCTCTGCAATGGAAAAATGATCAGCCCATCAACTCAGCTTCATGGCAAGAGATTCCATCAAGGCCTTGGTTTCCACAGCAACAAGCTAAGCAATGTGTGAAGTAGGGGAGCCAGCTCAGTACTCCATGAAGCTGCGGATGAAGGCCTTTTAGGGGGATAGGAGTTCACGTTTGTCAAGGAATGACTTTGTACAATGCAGAATGCTCAGTGTCAAAAAAGGTGCCGAGTCAGATTGGCTTTGGAGTCCAACTTTTAAATATGGTTTGCCCAAGAAAATTCATGGCTGATAGTGAGACTCAGCTGTTTGAGTGACTGAACCTCTTCAAAAGGATTGTTAAGAAAGTGAATGGGATGGGTTGCCATATGGTCCTTTTGGAGAGACTTGGCAGGATTGAAAGACATATTCCAAATGTTTGACCAGCTTGTGATTTTTGTCAAGGTTTGAAGAGAGGGAAGATGCTGCAGCCTTCCTGTTTGAAGGATGAGGGATGTTACGGCAGTGGCTGGAGTCATCAGCAAATTGATAAAAAGGGTTTTCAAGACAGTCAGATAGATCATTGATTAAGATAAGGAAAAGGACTGGGCCCAGGACACTGCCTTACAACACACCAGCCTAGACAGGGAGAGGAGATCAAAGGATTCCATTGAGAGCCACACGTTGGATACGAGAGTAGAGGAAGTCAGAAAGCCATGTGTGGAGTTAGCCTTGGATGCCTTAGGCAGATATTTAGGAGAGCAAGTTGGGATGCCAGACTGCATCAAAAGCTTGAGACATATCTAGAGAGATGGCCCTGATCTCATGTATGACATTGAGGGCCTCCATCCATTCTTGGGAGAGTAGGAGTTGCATGTCCAAGGTAGGGGGACTTGGTCTGAAATCAAATTGATGATCTGAGATGATGATGTTAGAAAAATGATTTCATATCAACTGGGATAATTGATTTCATGACCTTACTGATGATTGGAAGCAAGCCAATTGGTCTGCAGTTGATGGGATCTGTTTTTATACCTTTATATTACCTCCGCCACCAAAGGTGGTGGAGGTTATGTTTTCACCCCTGTCTGTCCATTTGTCCATCCGTTTGTGAACAAAATATCTCAAAAAGTTGTGGACGGATTCGGACGAGATTTGGCAGAGATGTAGCGTATGTGACAAGGACGAAATGATTCGATTTTGATGAAGATCCGGATTCGGATCCGGCTACTAGAATGTTTTAAGTGATTCTTTACCATTGGGAGATGGGGACAAAAACGATACATAGCAGGATATCTCAAAAAGTTGTGGACGGATTTGGACGAAACTTGGTGGAGATGTTGGGTGTGTGACAAGGAGGATTCGATTCGATTTTGGTGAAGATCTGAATATGGATTCTGATATGAGAATTTTAAAGTGATTCTTCACCATTGAGTGATATGGCCAACCAGTCCGAGGTATGGTCTCTACTGAGTGCCGTTCTAGTTTAATGCTGTGATGTGGGCTGATTTCCACGCAGATGCAGGATGACCTAGGACAAATGACAGGGTGAAAAGAGCAGAAAGAAGAAGTGCAAGAACAGCAGAGCAGGTTTTTAGCGCACGTCAGCTGTCGAGGGTTGCCAAAAACGGCTCTACCTTCTCAGGTGCAAACTAGAACGCCACTCAGTAGAGCGCATACTCCTGCCGTGGGTCAAGTTGGAATAGTACGATTTCACAAAAGTTTGAGGGAGTAGTTCAGTGACAACACAAGACAAGACAACACAAGACAGACACTGCACAGATATATATTTAGAATATATAGAAGATAATGTTAAAAAAAACAAGGAAATTTCACTTACATTTTCGGATTCAGCGTTCAATTCTATATAAGTGAGTGTATTTTGAGGCATGTGTGACTTCAAATAAAATTGTAAGCCAGAAAAACGTTCGTTTCATTCCTTAGGGATACAACATGTAAAACTGGCCCAAACGTCAAAACAAAACTCGCTCATTTTAAGTCGTCCAAGCTAATGCGACCACTCATTCTTCTGGGAAGAATCCCGTGCACATGCTTGTCACACTTATAACTCAACTAAGTCTTTATAAGTTCATCAAATACTGACACCGCGATTGACATTCGCTGAGGTAAATGTTGATATCTCTTCTGAGGTAAAAACAAACAAACAAAAAAAACCCAAAAAACAGTTTTAAAGCATTATACGCATCAAACGATACATTTTATGAAACGGGGAAACCGAATACACACTTTGGTGGTTTTAAAATGACAGAATATGTCTTTATTAGAAAAAAAAAAAGAACATTGAAGACGATGCTGCTAAAAAGAAATACACCGCTCTAACGCATAACCACGAGTTTAAACTACATTTACAACAAATATGAAAACTATTTTCATATCACAATGTTAAATATAGAATATATAGAAGATAATGTTAAAAAAAATGAGCCCTATCTTCCAATGATAAACAATCCTTCAAAAAATTCCTGGATCCGGAATAATATCCTGAGCTTCACCAAAAACTAATCAATTCTTCCTTATCCCAAGGGCAATCATCCCACCAACTTTCATCCAAATCCGTTCAGAACTTTTCCAGATATCTTGTTCACAAACAGACGAACACACACACGCACACACACACACACACACACACACACACACACACACACACACACACACACACACACACGCACACACACACACACACGGACGGACACGATCGAATGCATTACTGCCTGGCGGGAGTAATTACCCTCGCCAGAGGAGAGGGTATTGCATTTGAGTCCGTTTGTTTGTTTGTCTGTTTGGCCGCACAGGATAAATATGATTTTCTCTGCGACCGTTGGTCCGATCGACATGAAATTTTCACCATAGGTGCAACTCCACCTGTAGAATGTTTTAATGATAATTATGACGTCATAGGTCACGTGGTTCGGCCGCCATCTTGGAAAAACCGAAAAAAATTGCATCTCCATATCTCCGAAAGCGCTGAATATAAAAAATTGAGACATGGCTCATTGTAAAGAACTCTCCATGGGGAATAAATTATGTTAATGAGGATGTCATAGGTGCCTCCATTATGACGTCATAATTCGACAAATACAAAACTTCATCCGATCAAGATGAAAAATCCTTGAGCATAATCTAGGAATAAATTAGTTTAAAAAAAAAATAATGATGACGTCATCGTTCACGTAGTTCGGCCGCCATATTTGTTTTAACACAAAAGCCTTAAAAACCACTGAAAATACATCCTGGCGAGGGTTTGCAATCTCTGCTCTTTTTCTCGTTATTATTGTGTCCATTATCTATTGCTTCATCAGGAAAACGTTGTCCTTCCAAAACGAATCCCACCAAATCACTTTGGTAAGATTGGATGTAGGAATCGGTAGTTTTGACAAAATGCGTTGGAATATCATTCTCCGACATTGATAGGTATCAACTATTAAGTTCATCTGAAACCACAGTCTTCCACCTTTCTTTCTTTCACCTGTTTTCCTCTCTGAATTTTAATTTTCACCACTCCCCTGCCTCCCCTCTCGCTTCCCCCATCCCCACATCCATGTCCCTTCATGTGTGCATGATAAATTACTTCGGCTGGAAGCAGCAGCCACTTGAGAGTCGATTTTTGTACTACTTGGATGGTAAGACCACTGTCGGTAATGTGATCACTGACGAACTGTCTGGTGGTGCTGGTTTGGTACTGTACTCAATCCCCAGTGAAACTTGGTCCAGTTGAGAGTGCTGTCTGGTGCAGTTCTAACGTGGGAGACTGCATTGGAGAGTACCCCATTACTTGTGAGGTCGAGTGGAGTGACGAGTCGATTGCTTCATGAGGATCTTTCCAAGTACATGAATGTCTCTGCACAGTTGAAGGGAAAGGTGCACATGTATCCCACTTGACCTTGAGCTGTCTATTCTGCAAGGTTTGATTCCCGACCCGACTATAACTGCCGGATTGGTGCTTGACAGGCAGGGAATTACCCAACAAGGTGTGACGTCACTTGCGTCGACATTAAACGGAGTGTCCATCTGCAGCATTAGTCGATGGACGCTAAAGATCCCTGGACAAATGGCAAATCCTGCAATGTATGAAACAGGCTGACTGCATGCGCATCCGCATTTCAACAAAGAAGCAACCAGCAGCCTTAATTCGTAAATTGCAATATGTATCCAAAATAATAATACGAAGAGGAAGAGGGAGAAAAAGGCCTCTGCATCCACATTTGACTTCATAAATGTTAAGTTTTGCACTTTCAATGATCAAACATTCTCTTTTGACATCTGAGTCTGGAAAACTTATTTGGATGAAAATAAATCAAAAGGGAATTTGGCAATCATTGTGCGTTTGGTTAAAAGAGTACTTCCAGTATTGCAGGATTTGGACCCCAGAAGCAATATAGTTTCTTTAATAAATAACTAAAGCACCTATTTTTTTTTTTTTTTATTTAAAGTTTTTGAGGTTCAAATGGAACTGAATAACTGAAAGATTAAAGAAGAACTCATAAAGTTATAAGCCAGCTCGAAAGTGGCATTTGTGCCATTCATCTTGGTCACAGCTCAGTGCGAGGACAATCCCCCCAGATTGGTTTGGGTTCATAAAAGAATTATTTTAAATTTTTTCCAACATTGAGGTTGCTGTAATATGTTTCACACATTCCAGGCCTACATTTTTGTCCGTTGCAGGCGTTCGCTGTTGGACGTTGGACGTCCGATGACAGACTTGGCTGCAGGCCGCAACATCACTGTGGCACTCTTGTGCTGCTGATGTGGTGCAGTCATGCATAGCGCGGGAGTGTATAATGTGTTCAGGGTGCTGGTGATAACTCGCCTACTTTTCGTCTGAGGATTCCTTGAGATATTTAAGGCCACCAGTGAACGTGAGCAGGCGGGACATCCGGCTTAATCCAGGTGGAGGACACTTTGTGATACAATGTCCCATCTGACAAAGACAGATCAGACAGCTTGTAGTTGGGTCGGAAATGGAATTCAGACTGGACAGCTCAGACAAAAGGTAAGTGTGCCACCTCCGCACCATCCTGCCAGACATTCATGATAAAGGGTTTTGGGAAGAAAAAATTCCCGACATAAAAGGGTTTTGAAGAAATTGGCAATTTCCCGGCTCACTGAGTGGCTTTCATCTGCTTTCTTTTCTGGAAAACATGGACATCATCTTGACGCTTCACAAGGCAATCGATTGTGTGCAAGAGTTTGTCAAGCTGTATCAATGTTTGGGAATCGGAAGAAGGAAAACAGACGCACGACGGGTTGAATTTTAAACGAATGAATATCTTGTCTTGGACAGATTGATTTTTTTTTTTTTGTATACATAATCGAGGCTCGTGAAAGAGCTAACATCTATCACACAAACAAATCAAACAGACAAAGAACCAAAGTATATAAAAATGGGAGCGGTAGACAAGATGGGGAGAGAAGGGGAAGCACATAAACAACATTTGTGAGGGACATCGGGAATGTGTGGGAGGGAGAGGGCTTGGGGGGAGGTGGCGTGGGAAGGGGGGGGGGGGGAGTGGGGGAAGTATAAACACAAGGACACCAAGGACTTCCAGGTAATAAGTTGGTATTTCAAAAAAGAGGATTTGGGGTGAAATTAGCGGGGGTAGAAAAGAAATTAGCGGGGGTAAATTTACTATTTAATTATTTATTTTTCCTTTCTCAAGTGCAGTTGAAAGTTGTTCCAGTTCCAGTTTCAGTTCTTGCATTTTGAAGGATCTGTAATACAGTTGGGACCGATGTCACTCTTAACTCTGTGGCATTTCCAACGAGGTCCTGGAATTCATATTGTTGAAAGATGATGTGCTCGATGTATAAAGACGGTGATGATATCACGACGTCGCTTGACGAAGAGACAAGTTGAGATGTTTGCTTCTGCTTCAGGATGTTACACATTATGCCATATAAGTGAATTAATTTCCACTTAAATCACAAGTTTAAGACTTCATATGTTCTGCAAATCCCTTAATGGCTTTCATCTTCTTTTTTTTGTATACTGAATCGAGGCTCGTGAAAGAGCTAACATTTATTTCACAAACAAATCAACCAGACAAACAAAATATATAAAAAGAGGGAGCGGAAGACAAGATGGGGAGAGAAGGGGAAGCACACAACCACAACATTTGAGAGCAGGGAGATGTGTGGGAGGGAGAGGGCTTGGGGGGAGGAGGCGTGGGAAGGGGGCGGAGGGGGGTGGGAGAAGTATAAAACACAAGGACACCAAGGCCTTCCAGGACAGAAGTTGGTATTTCAAAAACAGTGGATTTGGGGTGAAATTAGCAGGGGTAGAAAAGATCACGGTTTTGGATAGGGGAAGATAAGAGATGGTGGTGAACAGCTGTTTTAAAGACCTGGAGGGTGAAGTGGGATTGAAGAGAGTGAGGGAGTTTGTTCCAGAGGTGGGAGAAAAGAGGAATGAAGGATTGAAGGTGAGCAGAGAGTCTTGATTTTGGCAGTTTAACCATAAGAAGGTTGCAGGCAGATCTTGTGTGACCTGTAGGAATATTTGGGGGACAGAGTACAGAGAGAGCTGGGGGGGGGCAAGGTCAGAGAGGAGTCGGTAGAAGACGGAAAGACCACCAACCTGCCTGCGGTGAGTGAGTGAAAGGCCCTTGGAGTTAGCTTCATCGCGGGAGATTCCAATGATTCTGAACGCTTTGGTTTCAACAGCGTGAAGACGAGCTGGGTGTGAGGCAGGAGCACCAGCCCAGAGGGCAGAGCAGTATTCCATTGAGCTGCGGATGAAAGCCTTGTATGTGGTGAGGAGCTCAGGTGTGCCAAGGAAGGACTTCGCACGACGGAGGATGCCCAGTCGGCGACTGGCTTTGGAGGCCAGATTTTAAATGTGGTTTTCCCAGGAAAGATCATGGCAGATAGTGAAACCCAAAAGCTTGAGTGACAGAACTTCTTGGAGAGGATGATTCAGAAAGTGGATGGGAGGGTTGTCCAGTCTGTCTTTTCGGAGAGACATCGTAAGAGTGTGAGATTTGTCAGGATTGAAAGACATGTTCCACTTGTTTGCCCAGTCTGTGATTTTGTCCAGGTCTGCAGAGAGTGAGGAGGCTGCAGACTGCCGACCTGAGGGATGAGGAATGGAGCGACAGAGAGTAGAGTCATCAGCAAAGAGATAGAGAGGATTTTCAAGAGAGACAGAGAGATCATTGACGAAGACCAGAAAAAGCACAGGGCCCAGAACACTGCCTTGGGGAACTCCAGCCTGAACAGGAAGAGGAGATGAGAGAAACCCATTCAGGGCCACACGTTGACGATGACTAGAGAGGAAGTCCGCCAGCCATGCATGGAGATTTCCATGGATACCAAAGGAGGAGACTTTGGTGAGCAGAGCGGGGTGCCAGACCATATCGAAGGCACGTGATATGTCAAGGGAGACAGCTCTAATTTCCTGTTTGGCATTGAGGACCTCCATCCATTGTTGAGAAAGCAGAAGCAGCATGTCCATCTTCATTGATGATTTGACATTAAGGTGTTAAGTCGTTCTTTTTTCCTTCAATAAGCTGTTAGCATGTAAGCCTGGTGTTGGCTTAGTGGTTAGGGTGCCGGCTTGGGATCCTAGGATCCTGGGTTCGAATCCCCGCTGATCGCTGAATTAACGCCAGGGGGGTGACTCAGCCTGTCATCCTTCCAAAGTCGGCAAATTGAGTACCAGCTCACCGGGTAATTCCCTGTGTGTCGCAAGAGGAGACTAACAGCGTTGGCGGCAGGAAGGGCATCCGGCCATAAAACATTGCTTCAAAAAGGGGACCACAGTGCCCGAAAAAGGCCAACCCCTGCTATAGTGGGGAAAAATGGCCTCCAACGGTGGTTCAAGGTTCAAGCATGTGCTCAGTTGATTCTTCTGTTCATAGTTGCAACCACATACCTTCAAGCAAGTTTCAAGTCCGTAGTGCACCACCATCTCATATCATCCCCCATCCATACCCACAATCCTTTCTACCCCCGTTAACCCTACCGAACCCAAACACTCTTACTTGCAGGTTGACGTGTTTCCTTCCCCCCACCTCTCTCTTTTCTCCACTTTTCATGTTGCTTCATTCCCTTGGTTGTTGTATGAAACTGTGGCCTTGTTCTCCCAATGTCACGGTGTTGCTTCTTACGTATAGGGCAAAGCTCATAGGGCAAAGCCGTCTAGAACAGTGTTTGTCCGTCTGTCTGTATGTATATATATCCCCTCAAACGTTTACCAATCAGAGCTGAGGATCTGGTCACATGACAAGGGGTGATGTCACATGACAAGGGTCACATGACAAACCACACTCCGGCATTTTGATTCCAATTTCGTTCAGGCCGAACATATCGTTTGTCAAAGACAGAAAACTTCTTCTTTCGGTCCATTAATGGTTCATTATTCAGAAAGAAAATTCTGATTAATGATGAAATTCATTATTATTAATGAATTCATTATTATCATTATTATTAATATCATTATTATTTCATTATTATTAATATTCATTATTATTCATTATTTCTTCTTCTTATTATTTATTATTATTATTATTCATGAAATATTATTATCATTATTATTTCTGTGAATTCATTATTATTAATATCTGATTAATGATGAAATTAATGATGGTTCATTATTCAGAAATAAAAGATGTTAATGATGATGTCATATGTGCCTCCATTATGACATCATAATTCGACAAGTACAAAACTTCATCCGATCAAGATGAAATTTCTTGAGCATAATCTAGTTGCCCTGGAATAGACTGTGCCCAATTTCTAACTCTCTCGGCCAAAGGCCTCCATTATGACGTCATAATTCAACAAGTACAAAACTTCATCCGATCAAGATGAAATTTCTTGAGCATAATCTCGGGATAAATTTGTGGAGAAAACAAATAATGATGACGTCATTGGTCACGTGGTTCGGCCTCCATATTTGTTTTAACACAAAAGCCTTAAAAACCACTGAAAACACATCCTGGGGAGGTTCTGCAATCTCTGATTGCTCTTTCTTGTTCTCTACTGTTGTTGTGCTTTCCTCTCTCTCCCCCTCTTGTCTCCCGCTCCCTTTATTATATGTTTCATGTGTGTTTCTTTTTATGTTTTTGTGTGTTTTATGTGTTAGCTCTTGCACGAACCTCGACTTTGTATCCCAAAACAAACAAAAAAAATCATCCGGTATAATCCATGCACAGGAAGCTGCTTTGGTGGCAACGACACTCTATGAAGAGTATGGTCCATATCAGAGAGAGAGAGAGAGATCAAGAGAGGGAGGGAGTGGGAGGGGTGAGGGGCGAGGGGGGCAGCTAAGGAGTGGGAGGGGAGGGAGGGGAGAGGGAGAGAGAGTGGGAGAGACAGAGAGAGAAACAGAGACAGACAGAGAGGCAGACAGACAGACAGAGAGAGAGACAGACAGAGACAGAGACAAAAACAGACAGAGAAATAAAGAGACAGACAGACAGAGAGAGCGAGAGAGACAGACAGAAGGGGACAGAGAGGGGGGAGGGAAGAAGAAAGAGAGGGGGGAGGGAAGAAGAGAGAGAGGGGGATGGAGGAAGAGAGAGAGAGAGAGAGTAACACCATATTCGGGAATGTTGGCCTGCTTCTGTGCACCAATCAGGTCCTGTAGCTTGACCGAGTGAGGAATTATTGCTCTGTGATGTAAAACAGGACCAAACAATAATCTAGTAATGACCAAGGAAACTGAATTTGTGCACTTATTGATTTGATTAACAAAATGTATGATTCACATCTCTGTGACGTCATTTGGGTGTGACTGGTTCACTTTGGCCCTGTTGAAGTGCAAAAGGAAACCATTTTTGTCAATCGCTTTGATAATGTGATATGGGAATTGAACGATGAAACATGCACTCTAAACTCGTTTGTGAAATAATCACTCAATTAAATGTTATTAACTCCACCAACGAAGGTGGATGGAGGTATGTTTTCAAGATATCTCTAAAAAATATATATGTTTGTCTATCATGAAGAAGATACCTCAAAAAGTTGTGTACCGATTCGGACGGAATTTGGCAGAGAGATAGAGTATGTAACAAGGACGAACTGATTAGATTTTGGTGAAGATCTGGATTCGGATCCGGCTAGTAGAATCTTTAAAGTGATTCTTCACCATTGGGAGATAGAGCCAAAAACCGACATTATAGCACGACATCTCAAAAAGTTATTCACGACTTATGACAAAACTTGGTGGATGAGTTGGTTAGGTGACAAGAACAAGCCCATTATTTTATATTTTGGCTCAGGTCCGAATCCAGATCCTGCCTATCTGTGGAATACAAAACGTAAACTGTTCAACTTGGTGAAGGTACAGTATATATATAAGTTCGAGTGGTAGTAAGTAAGGCAGGGCCTTTCTATAATGGTCTACCTGGAAAGGTAGTAGTAGCAGAAACAGTAGATATGTTTAAATTTGAGTTAAATTATGAACTGGGCAATTGAAACAAGAAGCATTGGGGATACTAGAGGCAGGGGTAGGTGGATATTGGCAGGATTGGGAGCTAGATTAGATACAGTATGGATGGGTGATGGTCTGTGAGAGGGTCTCATCAAAAAGTGCATGCGGTGACTCTGTTTGCTCATCCATCATTATGGAATCCTCTTTATCCTATTTTTTTTTTTAAACCCTGATGACGCCCCTGTGCCTGCTGCACTTTGACACATTAGTAAATGGCAAAGATTGCATTCCTATCATAGATGATGAATAGGATTCTTGATTCAATATCAATGGGTATTGATAAATCACAGGCATGATGAACTAAAACTCCTCCCGTGTCCAAGTTTGCTCCTTCCTCATGTAACATATAAGCAACTTAAGTGAATAGGTGTTGATGAGTCTTGAAATTCCTCCACGACCCTCGACTTTGTGTCCAAGAATATTATATACATACAAATATATAATATAGTACAAAACTATCGTACAAATATAGTACAAATATAATTATAGTACAAAACTATAGTACAACTATAGTACAAATATAGTAAAAAAAATATCCTTGATAGCCACATCACTTGGTCACTCATGTCCAAATATTAGCTTCCAAGCTCAAAAGGTGCCTGAGATATTGGCCAAATGAGAAAGAAAATAAATAAATGATTAATAATGAAAATAAATAAATAATAATCATTAAAAAATTAAATTATTAATCAATTCGATCACAGAACACATAAACCACCACCATTTCATCAGAATCTGTAACTAGATTTTTTTTAAAGTAATTGATCGAATAATTAAATAATGAATCGATTAATTGATTAATTGATTCATCAATAAATCAAAAATATCCTTGATAGCCACATCACTTGGTCACTCATGTCCAAATATTAGCTTCCGAGCTCAAAAGGTGCCTGAGATATTGGCCAAATGAGAAAGAAAATAAATAAATGATTAATAATGAAAATAAATAAATAATAATCATTAAAAAATTAAATTATTAATCAATTCGATCATAGAACACATAAACCACCACCATTTCATCAGAATCTGTTACTAAAAAAAAAAAGAAGAGTTTTAGTCATTAATCGAATAATTAAATAATTAATCGATTAATTGATGAATTGATTAATTATTAAATCAAAAATAGCCTTTGCAGCCAAATCACCTGGTCATTGGCATGTCCAAATATCAGCTTTCTAACTCAAAAGGTGCCTGAGTTAATGGTCAGAAGAGAAAGGAAATTTGATTAATTAAATAAGTACTTAATTAATCGCTAATAATTAAATAACTCCTCAATGAATTGATTAATCAAAAAACAAAAAAAATACCGTTTTTGACAAAGGACTTGCTCACTATTGTGCCGAAATTTCAGCTTCCTTGCTCAAAGGATGGCTGAGATGTCGCCCGGACAAACAAACAAGAAAGAAAGAAAACAAGAAAACAACCAGAGTCAAAACTGAGTACTCCCTTTCAGCGTGCGTCACTGCCGGGCCCCCTTCGGTGCCTGGCAATGACGTTTTGCAATGCCTGGAGATGGCATAGGAAAGGTGCGGTGTACAACAAGTACAGATACATTCAAAGTACACCGCCCCCATGCCAAATAATTAAATATCCTACAGCGCGGCATTGCCGGCAATACCGCAGTGCAGCTCATACAGGCTGCATTGGGAGGGAGAGGTGTACACTAATTGATTGATTAATTGTGTAATTAAAATCAATAAAAGATTATCACAAAATATTTTCTTAATCAATTGGCTAATAGCATAACTAAACCACTAGTGCTTCATCCGAAGATGTATCTTTTAGAAATTTAATTAAATAAGTCATTAATAAAAAATTAAATAATTAATTGATTAATCAATAAATAATTAATCGATTAATCAATAAATAATTAATCGATTAAATGATTAATCAATAAATCAAAAATATCCTTGATAGCCACATCACTTGGTCACTGTCATGTCCAAATATTAGCTTCCCAGCTCAAAAGGTGCCTGAGATATTGGCCAAATGAGAAAGAAAATAAATAAATGATTAATAATGAAAATAAATAAATAATAATCATGAAAAAATTAAATTATTAATCAATTCGGTCATGGAACACATAAACCACCACCATTTCATCAGAATCTGTAACTTAAAAAAAAAAAAAATTAGTCATTAATCGAATAATTAAATAATTAATCGATTAATTGATTTATTGATTAATTAATAAATCAAAAATAGCCTCTGCAGCCAAATCACCTGGTCATTGGTATGTCCAAATATCAGCTTCCTAACTCAAAAGGTGCCTGAGTTATTGGTCAGAAGAGAAGGGAAATTTGATTAATTAAATAAGTACTTAATTATTTAGAGGCCATTTTTTCCCCGCAAGCGGGGGTTGGCCTTTTTCTTTTTTCTTTTTTCGGGGACCGTGGTTGTTGTTGTTTTTTGGGTCCCCTTTTTGAAGCAATGTTTTACGGCCGGATGCCATTCCTGCCGCCAACCCTTTTTGTCACCTTTTTACGACAAACAGGGAATTACCAGTGAACTGGTACTCAAATTTGCCGACCTCGGAAGGATGACAGGCTGAGTCAACCCCCCTGGTGTTAATTCAGCGATCGACCGGGATTCGAACCCAGGATCCTTGGATCCTAAGCTGGCACCCTAGCCGCTAGCCCAACACTTAATTAATCGCTAATAATTAAATAACTCCTCAATTAATTGATTGATCAAAAAACAAAAAATACGTTTTTGAAAAAGGACTTGCTCACTATTGTGCCGAAATTTCAGCTTCTCAGCTCAAAGGATGGCTGAGATATCGCCCGGACAAACAAACAAACAAGTAAACAAGAAAACAAGAAAGAAAACAACCAGAGTGAAAACTGAGTTCTCCCTTTCAGCGTGCGTCACTGCCGAGCCCCCTTCGGTGCCCAGCAATGACGTTTTGCAATGCCTGGAGCTGGCATAGGAAAGGAGCGGTGTACAACAAGAAAGCAAGAAACCAGAGTGAAAACTGAGTACTCCCTTTCAGTGTGCGTCATTGCCGAGCCCCCTTCGGTGCCCGGCAATGACGATATGCAGCGCCTGGAGATGGCATAGGAAAGGTTCGGTGTGCAACAAACAAGTACAGATACATTCAAAGTACACCGCCCCCATGCCTAATAATTAAATATCCCACAGCGCGGCATTGCCAGGGTGCCTCAGGCGCCCCGCAATACCGCAGTGCAGCTCATAGAGAGTGCATTGGGAGGGAGGGGTATACAATAATTGATTGATTAATTGTATAATTAAAATCAATAACAGATTATCATAAAATATTTTCTTAATCAATTGGCTAATAGCATAACTAAACCACTCGTGCTTCATCCGAAGATGTATCTTTTAGAAATTTAATTAAATAAGTCATTAATAAAATTTTTTATAATTAATTGATGAATCAATAAATAATTAATTGATGAAATGATTAATCAATAAATCAAAAATATCCTTTACAGCCAAATCACCTGGTCACTGTCTGGAACCATCACCGACTGGAAAGCCCTCCCATCTACTTTCTCAACAATCCTCTCCAAGAAGTTCTGCCGCTCAAGCTTTTGGGTCTCACTATCTGCCATGATCTTTCTTGGGAAAACCACATTTCCAAGCTGGCTCCAAAGCCAAGTCGCCGACTGGGCATCCTCTGTCGTGCGAAGTCCTTCCTTGGCACACCTGAGCTCCTCACCACATACAAGGCTTTCATCCGCAGCTCAATGGAGTACTGTTCCCCTCCCTGGGCTGGTGCTCCTGCCTCACACCTAGCTCGGCTTCACGCTGTTGAAACCAAAGCTTTCAGAATCATTGGAATCTCCTGCGATGAAGTTAACTCCGAGGGCCTTTCACTCACTCACCGCAGGCAGGTTGGTGGTCTTTCTGTCTTCTACCGACTCCTCTCCGGCCTTGCTCCCCCAGCTCTCTCTGTGCTCTGTCCCCCCAATATTCCTTCAGGTCGCCAAAGCTGCCTGCAACCCTCTTCTGGTTAAACTGCCAAAATCTAGGCTCTCTGCTCACCTTCACTCTTTCATTCCCCTTTTCTCCCGCCTCTGGAACAAACTCCCCCACTCCCTTCAATCCCTCTCTTCCCTCCAGGTCTTTTAAAAAGCTGTTCACCACCATCTCTTATCTTCCCCCATCCAAAACCTTGATCTTTTCTACCCCCGCTAATTCACCCCAGATCAATTTTTTTTTTTTTTTTAAATTCCAACTTCTTTCCTGGAAGTCCTTGCAGTGTTCATATGTTTTATACCTCTCCCACCTCCCCCAAGCCCACCCCCTCCCACATTTCTCCCGATGTCCCTGCTCTCAAATGTGTTTGTGTCCTTCCCCCTCTCTCCCCATCTTGTCTACCGCTCCCCTTATTTTTTGTGTTTTGTGTGTCGGTTTGACTTTTTGTGTAATTAATGTTAGCTCTTTCACGAGCCTCGATCTTGTATACAAAAAAAAATATATATATATATATATATATATATATATATATATATACATGACCAATGAAAAGTTTAGGTACACCCAACGTTTATTAATTTTGTTGCGGTTTTGGGAAACCACTAAGAAGCAATGGCCACCACCATACAGGTCCCTTAGAATAGTTATTTCAAAGCCGAACATTATCTTAGTCCCTGCCGCTTATATGGGTTAATATGTCGTTATGTGTTGGAGAAGGAAAGTGAGGCCCTCCACTTACAAGGGCATAATTTGCCAGGCAGTGCACACAGGCTCAAAAGCACACCAGCTAAGTGCGTGTTCAAATTTACCTGTCGCGCTCGAGTCCACGAGATGAGGCAGCCTTATGTCCCAAAGGGGCCAATGAGTGTCATAATAAAAGTCCCTTCGCCAAAGAGTGTCATGGTAAAAGTCCCTTCGAGAAGGCTTGTGGGGGCAGGGTGACAAACTCCACCAATAGGAAGCCCCTAAAACATCCTCAAACAGCCCCCCACCCTCGCCAAAGCCTGACAGAAAGGCCTTGGACTTTGTTCTCTCTGCACATGCCTGCATGGCGCTCTGTGCTCGACAGAAAGGCCTTGGACTTTGTTCTCCCTGCATGTGCCTGCATGACGCTCTCTGTTGGACAGAAAGGCCTGGGACATGTGCTCTGCACGTGTTTTTCGCTCTGTGCACGTTGCCTTCCGTCTGGTCTCTCTCTCTCTCTGCTCCCTCTTGCTGCACGTGTGCACGACGGACTCTCTTTCTGCCCGAGGCCAGGACTTGATTCTCTCTCTTGGCTGGACCCTCGCTCAGGTCTCTGCACGTGTCTGCTCTCTGCCTGCCGGTTCCACTCTGCACGTGGTCATCGGACTTTCTGCACAAGGCCACAACGTACTCTTACTCTGCACAAGATCACGACGTGCTCTCGCTCCACGTGTACTGGCTCTTACCTGCACAGTTCCCGACGCACTCACTCTGCCGAGTTCCCGAAGCTCTTTGCCTCTTTGTGTTCATGCTGGGGGTCGCCTTTGCCTCTTCATGCTCGTGCTGGGGGTGGCGTCTTGCCGGCGTGGTGCTCGTTGGTGACGACATGATGAGGTAGTTACAGTGGACACAACAAGGTCCTGGTAACATCGTAAACATTTTGCGAACAAGATCCCAATGTACGTTTCCCCTCCACCTCCCCCGTGAATGTGTGATGGGCGCCCATGTTGTGTTCAATTGTTGTAATCATCATAAGGCATATAATAAGCCAAGTTTCTGCCTCTTGTCCTTTTTTCTTTCCTATTGATAAGTTTCACTGTAAATATTTGTGAATAAATCGAATCGTTAAACGTTCCCTTTCCAACTGTCAGTGAATGTCCTTTCTTTCATTGGTCTGCCATTGTCCACGACCGTAACAATTTTGGTGTTCAGGAATAATTAGCATCAAATTTCCATCCAGGAACAAAAGCGGTACACTGCCGGAGACAGGTACATTCCCCGATTGGAACCGTCACGTGGTACAGGTAAGCGGTGTTAGATGATTGGACCCTGCTATCGCGCGATGGACCAATTGGCATTCGTAGTTGCTGGTTTGCAACCTGCCGAAGTACGAAGTTATTCATGCGTGGCAGCCTCAGGTCCGGTAAGTTCGGTAGGGAACGGAGGCTAACCCCCTCATAGTAGACCCGAGCACCCGACCGTAACAATATTTTACTATTTAATGTGCAAAACTAGAACAGCACTCAGGAGAGAGCAGACCTCCACCTGTCGGCCACATCACTCAATGGTGAAGAATCACTTAAAAAATTATTCTAGCTGGATTCGGATCCGGATCATCACCAAAATTGAATCTTTTCTTCCTTATCACACACGCAACCTGTCCAACAAGTTTCGTCCAAATCCATCCATTCCTAACTTTTTGAGATATCCTGCTATGTATCGTTTTTGGCCCTATCTCCCAATGGTGAAGAATCACTTAAAAATTCTACTAGCTGGATCCGGATCTTCACCAAAATCTAATCATTTTGCCCATGTCACAACGCTATGTCTCTGCCAAATTTTGTCCGAATCCGTCCACAACTTTGAGATATTTTGTTCACAAACGGACAGACAGACAAACGGACAAACAGACAGACAGGGGTGAAAACATAACCTCAACCATTGCAGGGCCGTGGTGGAGGTAATGAACATAAGATGTGAACAAAACTCTTATCAAATATATATCTGCATATCTACTGATAACATATTTAACATTAACTTCAATGCATCTTTCTTGTGGGAAATGTAGATTTAAAGCAATTTTTGGAAAAAGGTTGAAAAGTGCAAGACTAAATCAAACTGAAACGCTAAGTTAATGTTATTAACGTTTCATCTCAGGAGTAAAAAGTATTTACAAATACTCTCTGTGTGGCATGTACTGCTCTGTGTGGCATGAATGTTTGTGCTTAGTTTCTTCATCACGTGCAATCTTTATTATTTCCAGGAGTTGCAAAAAATGTTCACAGAAAGGCCAGCTACACAATCTGATGAGTGTTTTTGTGTTTCAGATTGCATGAACATGGGTGCCAAAGCTCAGCTAACACCAGAAAAAAGACAGGCAATTGTAATTTTGAGAAAAGAAGGCCAATCCTTGAGACAAATTGCAAAAAAAAATTACAAGTGTCAGTAAATACAGTTGCTTGTGCCATTAAACGACATAACAAAACTGGTAAAATGCGGATAGAAAACGTTCTGGTTGACCAAAAATCACAACAGAATCGCAGGACCAGTAATCTGAGTCACTAGTCTGCGCAACAGACTTCTTACATCACTGAAAATTTAGAGCCCAGCTAAACAGCTCCAGCATTGCAACTGTTTCAATGCCTTCTTTCATGTTCAAGAGTTTTGTTCACATCTTATGTTCATTTTGCACATGAACACATTATGTTGGGTGTACCTAAACTTTTGACTGGTAGTGTATATGTATGTATGTATGTATATATATATATATATATATATATATATATATATATATATATATATATATATATATATGTATGTATGTATATATATATATATATATATATATATATATATATATATATATATATATATATATATGTATGTATGTATATATATATATATATATATATATATATATATATTCATATCATCAGTGGAGAACCGCCAGCAAGGTGTCCCATACAGCTGCTGCTGCACCTTGCTGGGAGCGATAAGCACCGCCGCCAATGTGGACATGCATGGCGATGACGTCATGATGTTCGCTCATGAGGTTGGAGAACCAGATTACAGATACCATTATATATATATATATATATATTTATATATATATATATATATATATATATATATGTATATATAATTATATATATATGTATATAATTATATATATATAAATGTATATATTTAATTAAACTTTAATCTTAATTTAAATAATTTAAATTTAATTAAATCTTCATTAAATTTTTGAATTTATTTTATTTTATTTTATTTTTAATAAATATTTTTAATTAAAAGAATTAAGGAAAGTTTGTTCACTTCCCAGTCCATGAGCTATAATATATATATATATATTTATTTATATATATATATATATATGTATATATATATATATATATATATATATATATATATAATTATATATACATATGTATATATTTAATTAAACTTTAATCTTAATTTAAATAATTTAAATTTAATTAAATCTTCATTCAATTTTTGATTTTTTTTTTCTTTTATTCAATTTTTAATAAATATTTTTAATTAAAAGAATTAAGGAAAGTTTGTTCACTTCCCAGTCCATGAGCTATAATCTTATACAACACAGAAGGGCCAGTGTCTGTTTGCAATGATTGAGTTTTCGTGGGATTTTGTGATTCAGAGAGCATGTTTGGTGAGGAAGAGCCTGAAGCTCTCCCTCGTCACCTAGCATATACCTGTCAGCAAAAGAGCGTACAGTAACCACAAGCGGGCACGAGGATAAAACGTGCACAGAGAGCACGCGCACATCACGCGACCTTCTCAAAATGTCAGAAGCTCTTTGAGAAGCAGGAGAATCGAAGGGACTGAAAGCTTTGTGGCACAAATGAGAAGAGGGCTTTCAAGTGACAATAATGACATGATGTCACATTGAAGGCCTTTGTTAACAATGTACAAGGAGCCCATTATTGAGTGTTGTTGATATCGGCTTCTCCTCCAGTACACCATCTGCTTTACCATGGTATCATACTGCACTGAACACAAAGATTAAATTGATATTTGTTTCACCCAAAACTTGGTTACACATGTTACCAGTGGCAGTCCCAAAAGACTACTGACCTGACATTTCCTAAATGATTGGAATTGTGACATTTTGTAATATAGGCCTTGCGAGATGATTATTTTCGTGCGGTCGAATTAATCTCGGATTGTATATTATTTAGCTCAAATTAGACAGCTTTGCCAGTTTTACACGTTTTGCTGTTGTTGCCGCTTAAGTGTTCTTTCCATGATATCATTTTATAACTTGCGAGTTCACACGTTACACCAATGTTTTGTATTATTTTTTGGAGTTTAGGGGATTATATTGTCGTCTCCATATACTAGCTCAGGACCTTGCTCCTGTACAGATATATTTTGTGCGTATAAATGTGAAATCAATTCCCTTATCTTTCCACCTAAGGTGGGTGAAGGTTGTGTTTCCATCCCTGTATGCTTGTTTGTCACCAGGGTATCTCAAAAAGTTGTAGATGGATTCAGCATGAATTTGGTGGAGAAGCTGGGTATACAACAAGGCCAAAATAGATCGCATTTGGTGAAGATCCGGATCTGGCTACTATCACTTCTTAAGTGATTCTTCATTATTGAGAGATGGGGCCCAAAACGATATATAGCACGATATCTCAAAAAATTGTGGACGGATTTTGACAAAACTAGGTTGAAGAGTTGGTTAGGTGACAAGAACAAGCCGATTAGATTTTGGTTCAGGTCTGAATCCAGATCTGGCCTATTGGTGGGATACAAAACGTAAACAATTCAGCCTGGCGGAGATATACTCTCTACCTAGTGCCATTGTAGTTGCTTACTGTTTTCAACTCAACTTCCTCACACCCTCCATTCATGTACTCAATACTTGCCAATTTCTATTACTCCAACCTCCTCCAAAGGTTTCTCTTTTGTTTCTTCACTTATCGGGCAAACCATATAATATAATATCTATCTATCTCTATCTCTATCTCTATCTCTATCTATCTCTCTCTCTCTCTCTCTCTCTCTCTCTCTCTCTCTCTCTCTCCCCCTCCCTCTCTCCCCCTCTCTCTCTCCCCTTCTCTCTCTCCCCCCCCTCTCTTTCCCTTTCTCAATTTTTCACTTAATTTAATCAAACGCTTAATTTGCTCTTGATGTGTTCATAGCTCTTGCGTGAGCATTTCCTTTAAAATTGTTTGTGGTTTCTGTTTGTGTCCTCACCTTTGGTTGGTAAAATTTTTATACTTGCTGATTTCTTTTGAATATCCTTTGTTCTTTTTTGGTGTGTTTATGATCCTTATACAATGTTTCTTTGAACTCGTTGCTTGGTTTAACACTGCTTTGTGGAATGGTTTTATACTTTTATAATAAAAGGATACAAAAGTCTCTCTCTCTCTCTCTCTCTCTCTCGCCATCTGCTGGCTGTCGGTGCGTTGGGTGCGGTGTCATGGCGTCTGCTCGCTTCGTGTCGTGAGTGCTCTGTCTTGGCTGTTTCCTATTTCCCTTATTCGCTCCATTGTGTCCTTGTTTCTGATTGTAAAGTTCTCCCCTTGTTTCCTGTGTGTGTTGAGACTTGAGAGAGAGCGGGAGAGCGCACGGTAAGTGTTTTCGCAGGTTCTTGTTGAAACCTTCGGTTTCTGGGCCTGCGTTTCATTTGCCTTGTTTTTCTGGTTGAACTGCTCGTCGGTGGTTTCGATTCCTCATTTATATATTGTTTTTCCTTATCTTTTCCTTTACCTCCACTTGCTGGTTGCTTGTGACAGGTTTCTTTTTGTTTAACTTAAACTTCCCTTATTTTATTTTCAGCTATGGCAAACGGACGTTTGTCCAATAGTGTGTACGAGTCGCTCACTCGTAAGGAGGGAGTGATAATTACTCCACGTGATGGAGTTAGTGTTGAGAATGTGGTGATTGGTTTAGGAGACCTTGTTGGAATCGAGAATGTTCTTGCAGCTTCAAAAATGAATCATCGCATCGTGGTCTTCCTGTCGGACGTGCGACACGTGGCCCAGGCGGTTGAAATCGGTTTAACCGTCCCACCGGATATTTTTGTTAACGTCAATCCTTTGGACACAATGGCCGTTCGGTTAACTCTGTCCAATATTCCTCCTTTTTTCACTTGTGAAGAGATCGTCTCTGCACTAAGTGTCTTTGGCACAGTTGTGTCACGGGTTTCGATGGTACCGCTTCGTCTTCGCTCTGACGCCTCGGTTCGGCATGTTATGTCGTTCCGACGTCATTGTTATATCATTTTAAAGGATAATGCTCAATCACTCAATGCAGTTATGACGTTGAAATATAAAAACCGCAATTATCAAATCTATATTGCGACGGAAACTATAACTTGCTTTAATTGTGGTGAATCGGGGCATTTAAAAAACGTTTGCCCCAAGAATACCGCCGGTGATGCATCGATACCGGTGAAGACCATTAACACAAAAAGTGGTCCATCTAGAGTCGGGGACCCTCGTGATGCCTCAAACACGAGTAATTTACCTGAGCCGTCGGCGGCGGGGGTGGCTCAACCCCAGGCAGATGGTGAGGGTTTTACCTCTCAAAAGTTTTACGCCCCCCCTCCTCCTCCTCCCTCACATACTCCTCTTCCTTCTGCATTGGGTGCGGAATGTGACGTTTCCCTCGTGAAGCCACCAGCTCCATCTCAGGAGCATGAAATTGATGTCATGGACATGGACCGACACTCGGAATGTGATTCGGACGGGACCTCATCGCTCGCCTCTGCCGGGAGTGTCGAAGCCTGGAATGACCCGGGTTTTCCCCAAGATTTGGAGGGTGAGACCAGTATTCCACCCTCCGAGATCATAAAATTTCTCCAGGACACTTTTCGGAAGAAACGGGTAAAAATTAAAGATTTTTTCCCTGACCTAATCGGCTTTGTGGTCTCTGCGAAGCGACTGCTTGTTAAAGCCGGACAGCTTGGCGTGACCGAATCACAGGTCTATTGTCTCCGGAAATGTATCCTGAAAGCGAAGAAGGAGCTGCAGATGTAGCCCAGCCAAGCTGTTTGGCACGTTTGACACGTTTGACACGTTTATATACACCCTTATATCATGGCTTTCTCCTTCGCCAGTTTGAATATTAATGGGGGACGTTCTTCCCTAAGGAAAATTGAAGTTAAACAGTTTGTTAAGGAAAATCGCATCGATATTCTACTTCTACAAGAGACAAGATGTAGTTCCTCTTGTATGGGGGAGTGGCAAAGGATAATGAAAGGAAAATGGTTTTTTAGTAGTCTGGAACACCCAAGGGCTGGGGTAGCTGTCTATTTACAGCCTTCCTTCTGTAGCTCTCATATAGTTTTTAATGACATAATCAAAAGGTATTTAATTTCAGTCACTTTTACACACAATGGTTTTAAACACACCGTACTGAACATTTACTCACCTAGTGATAGCACAGAAAGACTTGCCTTTTATACTAAGTTGGAAACATCTCTCATGCACATTGATTTTAATGGACTTGTCTGTTTGGGTGGAGATTTTAACTGTACCGTGGACCCTGCCCTTGATCGTAATGGAGAGGAGCCTCACCCAGCAAGCGCATTGCCTCTGTTAAGATCCTTGTCCAAGTTCTCCCTTGTTGACGTGTGGAGAATCCGCAATCTTTCTGTCCGCCAATACACGTGGTGTCGGTGCTCAAAGAGTCGTCTCTCGCTCGCAAGATTGGACCGGTTCTATATTAACAGTATTTTTCTGAATATCGTGAGTGGCGCGGACATTGTCCCGAGTGGCTTCTCAGATCATCACATGGTTACGCTTTGTGCTTCGGAATCGTGGTGCTGCCTACTGGACCTTTAATGTGAGCCTTTTGGAAGAAAAAATGTTTGTTGATGCATTTCATGCATTCTGGAGGGCCTTGCTCCAACGTAAACCATCCTTCCCCCGCCTTGGGCAGTGGTGGGACAATGCCAAAGTACAGATGAGATTGTTTTGCCAACAATATGGAGCTTATCATACTCAACACAACTCTGCCCTTCAATCCCTGATTGCCAAGGAAATATTATCCTTGCAATCCAACCTCTCGGCTTCTAGTACTGAGAGAACGAACTCTCTGCTGGCGAAGAAAAAAGCTCTTCTTGCTGATCTATGTGCAAAGCAAGCTAGAGGAGCGCTGATTCGTCTCCGAATGGAGAACCTGTGTCATTTGGATACCTCCTCCAAGTTCTTTTTTGCACTGGAAGTCCGAACTAAGAGAGGTCAGCAGATAACTTCAGTAAGGACGAAGGAAGGAAGAATAACGCACAATCAAAAAGACATCAGGTATTCCCTCAAGAACTACTTCTCTGACCTGTATCGCACTAAGGGAATCGATAACGAGATCACAGGATCCTTGACTTCCTCCTTACCCACCTTGTCGGAGTCTGCGTGCCTGCAACTGAACAAGGAGCTAACCATGGAAGAACTCCATGCTGCTTTACAAACCATACCTTCAGGTAAGGCCTCTGGCTTGGATGGGATACCTGCAGAATTTTACAAAGCTTTCTGGGACCTCCTGGGACCAGAGTTACTCAAAGTTTTGGTTGACAGCCTACGATTAGGCTTACTGCCGCTAAGCTGTCGTAGGGCGGTACTCGCCCTGGTCCCAAAGAAAGGAGACCTCCAGCAACCGCAAAATTGGTGTCCCATCTCACTGCTTTGTACGGATTACAAAGTTTTCTCCAAGGCTCTTACCAACCGGCTCAGGCCCGTGATTGGCGACATCATACACCCCGATCAATGCTACTGTGTTCCGAAAAGGACAATACATGACAGTATTTTTATCATGCGTGATTTAATTGATATCTGTGATCTTAAACAAAGAAATGTTGGTCTGGTTTTTTTAGACCAAGAAAAGGCCTTTGACACCATTGATCACTTTTATCTTTTTTCGGTTTTACGTGGGTTTGGGTTTCCAGAAATTTTATCTCTCACGTACAGTTACTGTATAATAATATCTTTAGTCTACTCAAGGTTAACAATATTTTATGTCCACCTTTCCCGGCTAGTAGAGGCATTCGCCAAGGATGTCCTTTGTCTGGCCTCCTGTACTCCCTCGCACTTGAACCTTTGCTTGTTCGCTTGCGTGCACGTCTTCTCGGTTTCCTTCCGCAACCAACGGCGCACCCAGTTAAGGTGATCGCTTATGCGGACGATCTTTGCGTAATCGTTCATTCGGATGAAGATGTCTCCGCCTTGGTCCAATGTGTCCATGAATTTTGTTTGGCAAGCTCTGCAAAGGTCAATTGGAAGAAGAGCAGTGCTCTTTACCTTGGTCCACAAAATGGAGCCATTCCTCCAACTCTGCCCGAACAACTTGAATGGACATGGGATGGAATCCTTTATCTCGGTGTTTTTCTTGGCCCTGGAAACTTCATTTTAAAAAACTGGGAGTCTCTTATAATCAAAACTGAGAGACGGTTGCTGAAATGGAAGGGTTTACTTTGTCAACTTTCTTATCGGGGCCGAACCCTTGTTATAAATAATCTTGCGGCATCAATGCTTTGGCATGTTTTAATGGCACTGCAGCCCCCAGATTTCATTCTCAAAAAGCTACAAGCTACTTTTATCGACTTTTTTTGGGGAGGTAAGCACTGGCTTCGACCTGGTGTGCTCAGCCTGCCTGCTGCTCAAGGAGGACATGGACTGATTGCTGTTTCTAGCAAAGTGATGGCTTTTCGCCTCCTTTCACTTCGTAGGCTGCTGCTTTCGTGCTGACCGACGTCTCGTGGAAAGCGTCGGCTCACTGCCTGCTTCAGCAAGCAGGGAAACTCAACTACGACCAAGAACTGTTCCTTATAGACACCACGAAAGTTGATGTAACACCAGTTCCTCTATTCTATAGGAGTATGCTGGAGGCATGGCAAGCGGTTACTGTTCGCCGTGACAACAGGAACTATTCTCTTGAGCTGTTTTTAAACGAGCCCATCTTTCTAAACCCCATATTTGAAGGGGTCTGCAGTAACCGTGCTTTTATGCAAAAGTTTATCGACGTCGGATGCATCAAGGTTAAACATCTCAGAACCCATTTTCCTTACAAGTGGAAGCCAGCTGCTGACGTTGCTGTAGCCACCGGAGTTCGATCCATTCGAGTCATAGGAAGGATCTTTTCTGTGATCCTGCATTTTTTCAAGGGAACCGGGCTAAAATGGGCCCCACAGGTGGAAGCTAGCCCTTCTTTATCCGAATTTCTCTTTCCAAGACTTCTACTTCATTTTCAGGGCTTCACCCCTTTTCATTTGATGGAGAAATCTTGTGTTTATGCTTTGTGTGTTTTAACCCTTGTTCACGATAGACCCGCAGAACCGCAAGCGCACTGGGGGAGAATGTTCCGGACTACTCCTTCCACCACCATCAATTGGCTTACTATGTACAAGGCCCCCATCACCAAGCGCTCCGGAGACTTACAATGGTGGCTGGCGCACTACATTTTACCATCAAATGTTTTATCGCATCGCATATCTTCCGATAACACGGAATTATGTCCGTTTTGCGGTGCGACGGAAACCATTTCTCACATTTTTGTTGATTGTCCTAGGTTGGCACCCCCTTTTTACAGTTTTATCGCGTGTGGTCCGGGGGCTTGGCCTAA
Organism: Myxine glutinosa; assembly: GCF_964187855.1. Taxonomy (NCBI): domain Eukaryota; kingdom Metazoa; phylum Chordata; class Myxini; order Myxiniformes; family Myxinidae; genus Myxine; species Myxine glutinosa. The sequence goes on from NC_136273.1 coordinate 80,908,322, forward strand.
TTTTTACGCATTGTGTTTTTATCTTCGGTTTCACTACTTCCCGCCTGTGTAAAGATGAGGGCCTTTTAGTCAACTATTTGTCTTCTGAAGCAAAACTTGCCATATACTTGTCGAGAAAACACAGGATGCAAAATGCCTGTAATTCTGTTGATGATGTTGTTCACCTTTTTAAAGCCTTCGTCACATCGCGTGTAAATCTTGAGTTTCAATCGAATGATTGCACAGTGTTCTCACAACGGTGGTGTGTCAAGGCATCCTTATGTCAACTGGCTGATGGTTCTCTTACAATGAATTTATGATTTATCTTGTCTCCCATTTTAAACTTGCACAGCCATCGCCTTGAATTGTTTTTTGGGTTTTCACTGTGAACAATGTTTTCCTGGCAACAAACGGGGACAAATGTCGAATGTTTCTCTCCCTCTCTCTCTCTCTCTCCCTCTCTCTCTCTCCAAATTTGTGGGGGGGGGGTTACAGCTCGACCCGGGGGTAAATGAGTGAATGGATCACCGCTGTAGCCCCAGAAAGCTTGCAACTCCAAAGCGTCATACAGATGGAGCACCTGTAAGATGGAGAACCTACAAGATGGGGCACCTGCAAGATGGATGACCTGCAAGATGGATAACCTGCAACATTGCGTGCCTGCAAGATGGCGTACCTCCAAGATGGAGCACCTCCAAGATGGAGCACCTGCCCATTACGATCGGCCTTTTTCCAACACCTCTGGAGTGGCTCACAAGTCCCCAAGTTCATCAAGGAAAACATATCGGAAAAGTGTTATGATGCGATGCGTTCACAAACATTCCTCCAGCAGTGAACATGGTGACGTGTTACATGGTGCATTCAGAAAGGAACACGGTTGGGAAGGACACGGATGCTCTGTCGCTCCCGGCTACTGGTTGTGCGAGGTTTATCTCCTGGTCTGTCCATTTGGATCGCATTGGGATCACCAAAAAAAAAAGAAAAAAAAAGTCCCTCTCTCTCTCCCTCTCTCTCTCCCTCCCTCTCTCCCCCTCTCTCTCTCCCCTTCTCTCTCTCCCCCCCTCTCTTTCCCTTTCTCAATTTTTCGCTTAATTTAATTAAACGCTTAATTTGCTCTTGATGTGTTCATAGCTCTTGTGTGAGCATTTCCTTTAAAATTGTTTGTGGTTTCTGTTTGTGTCCTCACCTTTGGTTGGTAAAATTTTTATACTTGCTGGTTTCTTTTGAATATCCTTTGTTCTTTTTTGGTGTGTTTATGAACCTTATACAATGTTTCTTTGAACTCGTTGCTTGGTTTAACACTGCTTTGTGGAATGGTTTTATACTTTTATAATAAAAGGATACAAAAGTGTCTGTCTGTCTCTGTCTCTGTCTCTGTCTCTGTCTCTGTCTCTGTCTCTCTCTCTCTCTCTCTCTCTCTCTCTCTCTCTCTCTCTCTCTCTCTCTCTCTCTCTCTCTCTCTCATATCACCCCTCAACCCCATTCCCAAGGACGAGCAGCGATAGTCAAGGTGTTTTCACACTCACCTCTGAGCTAAGTCTCAGTTTGAATATCGATCCAGCCATAAACTGTAGTCAAACTGGTATTTCACAGGCAGGGTGATTCATGTGTGTGGCGTTCCTCGGATTTTTTTTTTTTTTTGGTATACTGAATCGAGGCTCGTGAAAGAGCTAACATTTATTTCACAAACAAATCAACCAGACAAACAAAATATATAAAAAGAGGGAGCGGAAGACAAGATGGGGAGAGAAGGGGAAGCACACAAACACAACATTTGAGAGCAGGGAGATGTGTGGGAGGTAGAGGGCTTGGGGGGAGGAGGCGTGGGAAGGGGGGGGGGTGGGTGGGAGAAGTATAAAACACAAGGACACCAAGGACTTCCAGGACAGAAGTTGGTATTTCAAAAAAGTGGATTTGGGGTGAAATTAGCGGGTGTAGAAAAGATCAAGATTTTGGATGGGGGAAGATAACAGGTGGTGGTGAACAGCTGTTTTAAAGACCTGGAGGGTGGAGTGGGATTGAAGAGAGTGAGGGAGTTTGTTCCAGAGGTGGGAGAAAAGAGGAATGAAGGAGTGAAGGTGAGCAGAGAGTCTTGATTTTGGCAGTTTAACTATAAGAGGGTTGCAGGCAGATCTTGTGCGACCTGTAGGAAGGAATATTTGGGGGACAGAGCCCAGAGAGAGCTGGAGGGGCAAGGCTGGAGAGGAGTCGGTAGAAGACGGAAAGACCACCAACCTGCCTGCGGTGAGTGAGTGAAAGGCCCTTGGAGTTAGCTTCATCGCGGGAGATTCCAATGATTCTGAACGCTTTGGTTTCAACAGCGTGAAGACGAGCTAGGTGTGAGGCAGGAGCACCAGCCCAGAGGGGAGAGCAGTATTCCATTGAGCTGCGGATGAAAGCCTTGTATGTGGTGAGGAGCTCAGGTGTGCCAAGGAAGGACTTCGCACGACGGAGGATGCCCAGTCGGCGACTGGCTTTGGAGGCCAGATTTGAAATGTGGTTTTCCCAGGAAAGATCATGGCAGATAGTGAGACCCAAAAGCTTGAGTGACAGAAGTTAAACAGAAGGATGGACGTTAAACAGGGTGTTTGGTCTGCCAGCATTAGTTGATGGTCGTTGAAGATCCAACGGTGTCCTTCAAGAAGTGAAGGCGAGCTATCGCTGGAACTTGCTACCCTGAACAATTCCAAATTCTTGCTCTAACCTACAAGGGACACTTCATCAATGGCACAGTTGCGCCCCCAGCAAATGATGCTACTGCGCAGCAATTGTGCTGCATATCAAAAAAGAAATAGACCTCACACAGTCTCACACACACAGTCACACACACACTGTGTGTTTGGGTCTGTCATTTGGTTTGAGTTCCTGCAGAATCTGCACCTTATAGACATAAAGAAAAATCCTGTGTACAGTGGTGGATAGTAGTCCCAGTTCTCTGGATGCGCATCAGATTGATTTTCTGGGAGTTTATTGAAATGATTCATGCACTCGTTCAACGTCTGCTGCACCTGTGCTTGGTCGACCGGTACTTTTCTGTTTCTGACAACTCCCACTCTCCTTAAACCCCCTGTACCATTCTCTTATACTAGTCCGCGATGACGGATACCTTCCATGCCTTGTACCGGAATTATGCTTAACTTGCGTGTTGATCTCCTTTCGATGAACCATTCAACGCACTGAGCGTTCTCCTGTGGGTCACCATTGTATTTTATATTAAGCCACCAGACCTGGAAATAAAGAAAACTTTGAGTTTCTGTGACATAAACCAAAGGGTATTGTGGTATCATTTTTGGTACTAAATACACCACATGACCAAAAGTATGTGGACACCGGAACATCGAACATCTCATTCCAAAATCATGGGCATTAATATGGAGTTGGTCCCCCCTTTACTGCTACAAAACAGCCTCCACCCTTCTGGGAAGGCTTTCCACGAGATGCTGGAACATTGCTGCGGGGATTTGCTTCCATTCAGCCACAAGAGCATTAGTGAGGTCGGGCACTGGTGTTGGACGATTAGGCCTGGCTCGCAGTTGGCATTCCAATTCATCCCAAAGGTGTTCGATGGGGTTGAGGTCAGGGCTCTGTGCAGGCCAGTCAAGTTCTTCCACACCGATCTCGCCAAACCATTTCTGTACGGGCCTCGCTTTGTGCACGGGGCATTGTCATGCTGAAACAGGAAATTGCCTTCCCCAAACTGTTGCCACAAAGTTAGAAGCACACAATCGTTGAAAATATCATTGTAAACTGTGGCGTTAAGATTTCCCTTCACTGGAACTAAGGGGCCTAGCCCGAATCATGAAAAACAACCCCAGACAATTATTCCTTTTCCACCAAACTTTACAGTTGGTACTATGCATTTGGGCAGGGAGCATTCTCCTGGCATCCACCAAACCCAGATTCGTCCGCCAGAATGCCAGGTGGTGAAGCGTGATTCATCACTCCAGAGAACATGTTTCCACTGTTCCAGAGTCCAATGACAGCGACCTTTACACCACTCCACCCGACGCTTGGCATTGAGCATGGTTATCTTCGGCTTGTGTGAGGCTGCTAGGCCATGGAAACCCATTTCATGAAGCTCCCGATGAACAGTTGTTGTGCTGACGTTGCTTCCAGAGCAGTTTGGAACTCGGTATTGAGTGTTGCAACCGAGGACAGACAAATTTTACGCACTACGCGCTTCAGCACTCTGCGGTCCCCTTCTGTGAGCTTGTGTGGCCTACCACTTCGCGGCTGATCTGTTGTTGCTCCCAGACGTTTCCACTTCACAATAACAGCACTTACAGTTGACCATGGCAGGTCTAGCAGGGCAGAAATTTGACGAACTGACTTGTTGGAAAGGTGGCATCCTATGACGGTGCCACCTTGAAAGTCACTGCAACAACATCATGCATACTAACTATTATAGTAGGGCCCATTCTACTGCCAATGTTCATCTATGGAGATTGCAGGGCTGTGTGCTTGATTATATATACCTGTCAGCAATGGGTGTGGCTGAAATAGCCGAATGCACTAATTAGAAGGAGTGTCCGCATACTTTTGGTCATGTGGTGTAGATTAACAACCAAAGTTATCCAGGTCTTTTTGGAACACCCTGTATTATTTTACATCCTCATCTGACTTCCTGTGTCAGAGAGGCGACTCGTCCATTATTGTAACCTTAGCCATATAAACTGCTTGAGCAGAACCGGTGCTCTGTATAGGGTATGATTCATGATCTGAGCATTATTTTAGCACTACCACCAAAAGGTTATGATTTTTCACTGTACAGTACTGCACTCACGATTCTGACAATCAAATCACAGGATTCATCTTCGGCCATGAAAATATGCCGAAGCGGTTCAATACTCGCCATAACGCAAACAGCGGCACTTGAAGTCATGATGGAGGTCATAAAGAGCCAATTGCATTCTTGTTTTTCCTTCAAAGTGCCAGTCGCCTGCACATGAAACAGACACCATACCTAGCAAATATGGGAAAGAAAGAGGGTTAGTAAATAGATTATCCTGACATCAGAGGTGCATAATCCAAAAAACCCCCAAAATGGAGAGGTCAGAAATGTCTGAAACATTTATAACTTCACGGATGATAAGCCTCAATGTCAAAGCCATGTTGTTAAAAGGTAGCTTGCACATGTGGCACATGTTTCAGATAAACTGAGGCCAAGTTTTTGATTAATTTGGCCGCAGCGTCAAGTACACTGAATCTTGTGGTGAGGCAGTTGCCCTGAAACAACTTGCCTTCTCCTCATGGAAGGCAAATCCAAATGAAGGTAATCTCAGTTCCTTTCACAAAGCTCAGAACCACTGTCTCCCCTCAGGAGAGCCAGGAAACAATATCTCTCTACTCTCAAGACTGAACTCTCAAACCTGTCTCCCTCCTCCAAATCCTGGTGGCATCTGGTCAAATCTGTTTCTGGTGTTTGTGCCCCCTCCATCCCCTCCCTTACCTCAAACGGCTACACAGCTGACACCGCACGTGACAAAGCCAAATGCCGCAACTCCATGTTTACCTCAAAATCTTGTGTCCCAAACCCATCTCTGTCTGTACCCACCTTACCCAGTCGAACCCAGCTGCTCCTGGACTCTGTGCCCTTGTCTCCTGACAATGTGGAAAAGTTTCTGCCAAACCTCGACTCTGATTCTGCAACTGGACCAGACGGCATCAGCCCACGGGTGCAAAAATCCTGCTCTGCCTCTCGATGTCACCCTCTCTTTATTCTTTTCACCCTCTCTTTTGCTCAAGGTCATCTGCCATCTGCTTGGAAATCAGCCAACATTACCGCTTTACACAAGAAAGGTGCAAAAACAGATCCTTGCAACTACAGACCAATCAGCCTGCTCCCAATAATCAGCAAGGTCATGGAATCCATCATCGCTTCTGACATCAAATCATTCCTCTTCTCCAATGGCTTGATCTCGGATAATCCATTTTGATTCAGACCAGGTCATTCTACTCTGGACATGCTGCTTCTGCTGTCTCAACAATGGATGGAGGTCCTCAATGCCAAACAGGAAATCAGAGCTGTCTCCCCTGACATATCACGTGCCTTCGATACGGTCTGGCACCCCGCTCTGCTCACCAAACTCTCCTCCTATGGTATCCATGGAAACCTCCACGCATGGCTTGCAGACTTCCTTTCTGGTCACAGTCAACGGGTGGCCCTGAATGGAATTCTCTCATCTCCTTTTCCTGTTCAGGCTGGAGTTCCTCAAGACAGTGTTCTGGGCCCTGTGCTTTTTCTTATCTTCATTGATGATTTCTCCGACGCTCTGGAAAATCCTCTCTTTCTCTTTGCTGATGACTTCACTCTCTGCCACTCCATTCCTCATCCCTCAGATCGGCAGTCTGCAGCCTCCTCACTCTCTGCAGACCTGGACAATATCACAAACTGGTCAAACAAGTGTAACATGTCTTTCAATCCTGACAAATCTCACACTCTTACTATGTCTCTCCGAAAACACCGTCTGAAAAACCCTCCCATTTACTTTCTCAACAATCCTCTCCAAGAAGTTCTGTCACTCAAGCTTTTGGGTCTCACTATCTGCCTTGATCTTTCCTGGGAAAACCACATTTCCAAGCTGGCCTCCAAAGCCAGTCACTGACTGGGCAATGGGCATCCTCCGTCATGTGAAGTCCTTTCTGGGCACTTCTGAGCTCCTCACCACATACAAAGCTTTCATCCGCAGCTCATTGGAATACTGCTCTCCCCTCTGGGCTGGTGCTCCTGCCTCACACCTAGCTTGGCTTCACGCGGTTGAAACCAAAGCATTCAGAATCATTGGTATATCTCGCGATGAAGCTGATTCTGAGGGCCTTTTTTCTCTCACAGCAGGCAGGTTGGTGGTCCTTCTGTCTTCTACCGACTCCTCTCCAGCCTTGCTCCGCCTGCTCTGTCTTTGCTCTGCCCCTCAAATATTCCTGCAGGATACACAAGATCTGTCAGCAACCCTCTTCTGGTGAAACTGCCAAAATCAAGACTCTCTGCTCACCTTCACTCTTTAAATCCTCTTTTCTCCCACGCCTGGAACAATCTCCCACACTCTATTCAATCCCTCTCCTCCCTCCAGGTATTTAAAACAGCTGTTCACCACCATCTCTTATCTTCCCCCATCCAAAACCTTGATATTTTCTACCCCAGTTAAAACACCCCAAATACACCTCTTTAAATCCCCAACTTCTTTCCTGAAATTCCTAGAAGTGTTCATTTGCTGTATACCCTGTACCCTCCCTCCTCCCCAGGCCCTCCCACTTCCACAGATCTACCGACATCCCTGCTCTCTGCTGTTGTTGTGCTTGTGTGCTTCCCTCTCTCTCCCCCTCTTGTCTCCCGCTGCCTTCATTGTATGTTTTCTGTGTCTGTGCATGTTTTCATGTTCAATGTGTTCGCTCTTGCACGAGTCTCGATTCTGTGCACAAAACAAAAAACGAGTAATGGCGGACCCTCAAAAGGTTCTTTGGAAAGGTAGTTGCGGCAGAAACTGTAGATAGCTTTAAATTTGAGTTAGAAATGTAAAATTCGAGTTGCATATGTATAATTTGAGTTAGATAGGTATCGAGTAGTAGAGAGGACAGGGGAGTACTTGGATATTGCACACGCTCGATGGGCCTAATGGCCTCCCCCGTCATTGAAGTTTCTTGTAATTCCTTATAACCTACGAACTCTTGTTGTGAGCTGAATGGTGAATTACAGTGCATTATAGGATTAAAGGTGAGAGGTTGAGGAGTGCTCACTCACAATGTGTTATACTTGCAGGTGAACAAAGCCAGAGGAAGGCCGAAGAGGAAGCAGAACTGAAGAAGATCAGCAAACGGCTGGTGGAGTCCGCCATCCACCATGCGGTGCAGCAGTACTTGAGCGAGGGAAGTAGCCTGTGTGCTGGTCCTGGCGGTTGTGGCCCGTTGAACGCTCTTGGTAAGGAAACCTCACAGGAGTCGGTGAACGGTTGCCCAAAATGAACATATCTCCTCGAGTGCATAGTGGAACTGGCCACTGTGGTCTTTACTCAAACCGAACCTTGCTTGAGTATCATCCACCGCATTTTGAAGAATGCTCAATGACTTTGTCTGGATCCTGAAACCGGCGTAAAATTTCATCCTGTGGGGGAAAGGAGTGACCAAAAGGTGTACGTGGACCTTCTAACAATCCCGAGCAACAGACACACGTAAACAATGGGGTTGGGATTGAAGAACGTTTATAAAAAGATTATGGAGCAGTCTTCAACCTTGATGACTGTCTTCAGCAACATTGATATACAAGACCAGCTTTGGCTTTCAAACGTCCTCGAAAACCACCCAACGATGAACGAAAGCAATGATTGAAGAAACCGCGATTTTTAAGACAATCTTTTTCCTTTTGGGTTTTAACGATGCAATAATTCGAAAGGTTTGTGATTTGTTTGTTTTTCAGAAGAATTTATATCTTACAAATGGATTCTGGGTGATGTGTTTCACCTTTAATGCCCAGAATTGCAACTATCATGAGACTATGAATAAAGTAAAGCCATCCTTTTCGTTGAGATTAATAAATATATAAATGGATGCACCAGCCAGGATAACATTCCATTCGTTCAAACATTTCGGGGCCAAACTGCTTGTTCATGTAACACTCTAATGGTGAGCTTAACCGTTAGCAATAACAATTAGCTTCAGTTTTAATTGAAACAGTCGCTTGCAGGACTGCCTGGATAGCCTAGAGGTCGGTCGGTGTCGTGGATGAAACCAACAGCACGTTTATTCAGGTAGGCTAGCCACCTTGAGAAGCGGGGAGAAGCTGACACTTCATTCAAACAGATATATAATTCAATTGAAACTAGAACGGCACTCGGTGGAGCACATACCTCCGGCAGGCTGAACTATTTGTTTTCTATCCCACTGATAGGCCAGATTTGGATTCGGACCTGAAACAAAATCTAATCGGCTTGTTCTTGTCACCAGACAAACTCATCCGCCAAGTTTAGTCATAACTCGACCATAACTTTTTAAAATATCATGTTATATAATCGCTTTTCCTTCGATCTCTCAAAGGTGAAGAATCACTTAGAAATTAAATAATTTTCGTATCCGAATCCATATTCAGATTTCCACCAAAATTGAACCAATTCTTCCTTGTCAGACACCTAACCGGTCCACCAAGTTTTGTCCAAATCCGTCCACAACTTGTTGAGATATCCTGCTGTGCATCGTTTATGGCCCGATCTCCCAATGGTGAAGAATCACTTAAAAAATTCTAGTAGCCGGATCCGAATCCGGATCTTCACCAAATCTAATCATTTCGTCCTTGTCACATACGCTACATCTGTGCCAAATTTGGTCCGAATCCGTCCACGACTTTTTGAGATATTTTGTTCACAAACAGACAGGGGTGAAAACATAACCTCCATCCAACTTCGGTGGCGGAGGTAATATAATGATGATTTTAAAGGTCGTATAAAAATTCCGGAAGTTTAGCCACCATCCATGCAGTCTTATACACCACCTTATTTAATATGTATAAGTACTGCACAACTGGAGGTTTTCGAAAGCGTTAAGAAGACGATTTGTGTTACACAGTATTTCAAGTATGTAAATAAATTGAAATAAAATAAGATTGTAAAGGTCGTATGAAAAATGTAATTCCGGAAGTTTACCACCATTGTCGCAGTGGCTTTTACACCACCTCATCTAACACGTTACATAAGTTTTTTGTGCTTCTTCTTTGTGTCCTTTATGACATCCTTAAAACAGTAGTTTCCTGTTTGGAATGATTTTAAATTTTGTTTGACTGCCGGACAATGAATGAATGAATGAATGAATGAAAATGAATGAATGATAGTTTTAAGGCCATTTTTCCCCGCTAGAGCAGGGGTTAGCCTTGCGGGCCCCATGACAATCATGGTTCCCTGTTTGAGGCAATGTTTTTATGGCCGGATGCCCTTCCTGACGCCAACCCTTGGTCGCCTCTTACGATGCACAGGGATACGGTGTACCTATTCTAAATCGGGGTACACACCGGTATCATTCATCCCAGCAAGCTGGTACTCAAATTTGCCGACCTCGGAGGGATGACAGGCTGAGTCAACCCCCTGGCGTTAATTCAGCGATCGACCTGAGATTCAAACTCAGGATCCTAGGATCCCAAGCCGGCACCCTAACTGCTAAGACCAACACCAGGCTAAAAAAAATTTAGACAGAGTAAATTTTTTAAATCTCACTACTCTGAGCATGTGCAATCGGGATGAATTCAGAGCCAAAATACTGTTGAACAGCAAGTGCATTTTCCTATTCCTGTTCCAATACGAGTTCAAAATATAACATTCAATATTGAAATCAAGTTGTTCCTCGATCATAAACCGACGTCTGTGGACGGACGGACGGACAGACAGACAGAAGTGAACCAAATGCTTAACCTTGCTTTCCGCTTCTTGTGTGTGGGGTAATATCTCGGATGAAGTGTTAACGCCAGAAATGTCAGCTTCTCCTCGCATGTCACGGTGGTTGGCATACTTCGAATGAACATCCTCTTGTTTTCATCCTTTGCCCATCTAGGCAGATCGACACTAGCCTTCACCAGCAAGACAAGTTCTTCATTCGCCAATGAGGTTTGAGCACTCACCTCGAAGCTAACTAGCCTGGGTTTGAATCCCTTCCCAGCCATAAACCGCCACACTGGTGTTTTGCATTCAGGACACGGCATCAATGTGTGCGTGGTCCCTCAGATCTGGACGTTAACCCGGAGGACCCGTTTGCCAGCACCGATTGTTGAAGATCCAATGGTGTCCTTCGTGAATAGCAGGCGAGTTATTGCCGGCTCCACAAATTCCGAATCCCTTCCCTGGGAAGGCAATGGCAAACCACCCAGGGTAACCCTCGCCCAGGAACGGCTTTGGTGGCACCGACACTCCATCGATATGGTAGATCTCAATGACTGCTAACTTTGTGTTTAACAGTCACACAGTGGCCTTGAATGTTTCCTATTTATAAAATCTGCTTTGCTCCTGAAGTTTCAAATCTTACACGAGAGACCGCAAATCCAACAGCAGTGTCCCAGTGCGGTCTGTTTACGTTGTGCATCACAAATTTGGATTTCCATTGCTTTCCGTGGTTGAGATTCACCATGTTAGAAGTACTTGGTATTTTTTTTTAAAATTATATCTGTAAAAGATAATGCTTCGGCTCTTCTGTTTTTGCAGTAGCACCATGCTCTTATTGGAACACCCTGTGTGCAAAACCATTTTTCCCATTTTCTGCAATAATAAATCTATTTTTTTTTTCAGATGACCAGGAATTGTGATGCTTTTTTGCTCTTCATTCAACAATGTTTGAACATTTCCGTGCTCTGTAGAGCCAAAGGAACGACATAAAGGTGATGTTTGGACTCGGCAGGTTTCAAGATGGCTCCAGGGTGTAAGATTTCAACTTTCCTTACAAAATAGAAATCATTGCTCATTGCTCAAACATATTATTCACCCTCAAAATTGGATATCATTGCCATTTTATGGATATGATGGCGGATATAGTCCGAGAGGAATAGGGAGCTATAAAGCTCACAGAAGAAGTCCTTTGTCTTTACCTGATAACTTGATAAGACTACCTGGGGTGCTTCAGACGCTGTTCCTGTAATATCAGCGCCGGAACAGAAACTCAAGGAATAGTCTTCTTATTAAGAAGGTTGCATACATCCTGCATACCTGCATACATCTGCAGTTCGACAGGATGGTGCAGAGGTAACACACTAACTTTTGAGCTGTGTAGTCTGGATTCGATTCCGGACCCGCCAAACTGTCGGACTGGATTCGATTCCGGACCCGCCAAACTGTCGGACTGGATTCGATTCCGGACCGCCAAACTGTCGGACTGGATTCGATTCCGGACCCGCCAAACTGTCGGACTGGATTCGATTCCGGACCCGCCAAACTATCGGACTGGATTCGATTCCGGACCCGCCAAACTGTCGGACTGGATTCGATTCCGGACCCTCCAAACTGTCGGATCGATGCACATCTGGGGTATTATATCACGAGGTGTGCCGTCCAACTGATGGACTTTACGCCAGGAGTTCCGTCCACTTATATAATTAGCTGGTCAACCTTAAAGGTACCACAGAGTCCAAAGTCGCAGAGTTTCCAAATTCCTGCCCAAATCAACTCCAGTCGAATCCTCATCTCAAACTGATTCTCAATGCGAAGGATGAAAGAAGCACCACTCTCTGCTCACCTTCATTCTTTCATTCCTCTTTTCTCCCGCCTCTGGAACAACCTCCTCATTCTCTTCAATCCCACTCCTCCCTCCAGGTCTTCAAAACAGCTGTTCACCACCATCTCTTATCTTCCCCCATCCAAAACCTTGATCTTTTCTACCCCCGTTAATTCACCCCAAATCCACTTTTCTGAAATACCGACTTCTTTCCTGGAAGCCCTAGCTGTGTCCATGTGTTTTTTTTTTTACCTCTCCCACCCCCCATCCCCCTTCCCACGCCTCCTCCTCCCAAGCCCTCTCCCTCCCACAGATCTCCCGATGTCCCTGCTCTCAAATGTTGTACTTGTGTGCTTCCCTCTCTCTCCCCATCTTGTCTCCCGCTCCCTTTATTGTATGTTTTGTGTGTCCGTTTTTTTTTTTTTTGTGATCGATGTTAGCTCTTACACGAGCCTCGATCTTGTACTCAAACAAAAGAAGAATAATGCCAAACTGTAGGCCCTTGTAGAGTTGCAGACAAGGATATCCTTGCTAATTTAGGACATAAGCACCACCACATCCTGGCCCTCGCAGTGGCCTACAGGGTCCAAATTGGTCCATACAGTGGCAGGACACGGATCGTGAAAATACTGCCAAACGTTCCTGAAATAGACACAACACCCAAGAACAGGAGAAGAACAAGAAAACATTGTGAGAGCGACAACATGATAAAAAGTAATCTGGGAACAACCTCTGGACTCGACCTGTTTTATTTGGACAAACACTGGGCATCTTTCACGTTTACAAGAGCGTTACCAGGAAGGATCATTCCAAAATATTTCAAATCGTCATATTGCTTAATCATTATTTTGCAATTTGTCTTCCTAATGATTATGTTTCTAGTGTTGTCAACAACAACCAAAATCAAGTTCCGAAAGGCATACGACATAGTGGTGGAGATAGCTGTGACGTCATCATGAGGATGTCATCAACATGGTGTCATAGTAATGGCGTTATTTTTGGTATCTAGTATCTAGCAGCCAATGGTCCGAGGAAAGAACAAACTGTTTGCTACTTAGTGTTTCACAATGACAGTTTTAACTTCAGTGAAGAACTCAAAGGAATCTTTAGCTCCTTCACGGCCCAAACCCGATGCTTTCATTCCGCCGAAGGGCAGGTTGAGGTCGCGCACCAACCAGCAGTTGGTCCATACCACACCCGTTTGGAGCAGCCCAGCCATTCGGTGGACGCGGTTTACGTCACGTGACCACACGACGCTTGCCAGCCCGTATCGGACGTCATTGGCCCTTCGCACCACCTCGTCCTCGTTGTCGAAAGGGACCACGCACGTCAACGGTCCGAAGATGTCATCTTGCATCATCACTGAGGAGTCCTTTACATCTGCAAAGGTCACAAATTTAGAACAACAATTATAACTGTCCTTTATTTACTTGAACATAAGTTCAATTTTGTTTGTGAGTGCATATACATGTTCTTCCTCAAAAGCTAAGAAATTAATCCTGCATTGCACGTGATTGTGTGGCAATATAAGGGGCCGTTCAAAACTTTCTCAGAATCGGATGCTCAGAATAGTGTAGCAGCATAGCAAACCTGTTGTGCATTTTGTGATACAAGCACCAAATTTGGCACAAATGTACATTAATATGTTGCGAACATTTTCAGATATTGGGCCACTTGAAATTCCGTAATTTTTTTTTTCAAATTTTTTCAAATTTCGTAATTTCAAATTTTTCGGGTGACACCGTCACAATTTCGGTCTTCGAGGCCGGCCGATATAGTGGGGCGGCTTAGCCCAAATATTCAAAAGAATTGTGCATTTTGTGATACAAGCACCAAATTTGGCACAAATGTACATTAATATGTTGCGAACATTGTGTGGTCAGCAATGAAGACGAGAGTCTGAATTACATGTATGCAAAAGACCTTGTGAACCAGTGAAGCAAATACACGGGTAAGCATGAATTAAATCTAGGGCATGATATAATTTCCATGATGTTTACCTCTACACTCAATGGTGGAAGGAGGTAATGTTTTGATCCCAGCTTGTCTGTATGTCTGTTTGTCTGTTAGTCCACAAAATTCCAGACAAAGCTTGTAGTAGTGCTAGTTGTAGTGGTAGTGGTGATAACAGAAATTGTTATATAGAACTGAACTTATATTATTATTATATGCAGAAAATAACTTCATTTCTATATGCCCTGCAGTGGACAGGTTAATTGGTTTATGCACTGAAGGGGTCACCCTGGTGTGCACTGCTGTGTTCTGCCTCACTGAGTTGTTCAGGTATGATGTACTCAGCACAAGCTTCCGGTCGGCCCGGAGGTGGGGGTGCGGGGCCTGTCACGGAACGTCAAAACAAACGGCCTGCCGGGGCCGCCCAAAAGTCGGGCGTGAGGGGCGCGTCCACTAATGGAACGCCTCTCGCTTCCCAGATCGAGGGCCACGTGGTCAGGAGAACCTCGTCCCTTCCGGTCACACTTTGCCTATCGGCCGGCCTCGAAGACCGAAATTGTGACGGTGTCACCCGAAAAATTTGAAATTACGAAATTTGAAAAAATTTGAAAAAAAAATTTACGGAATTTCAAGTGGCCCAATATCTGAAAATGTTCGCAACATATTAATGTACATTTGTGCCAAATTTGGTGCTTGTATCACAAAATGCACAATTCTTTTGAATATTTGGGCTAAGCCGCCCCACTAGAAGAGTTGAAGAAAGGCCAAAGTTTTTGGACAGCGCTCCTTTCTTATTCCATCCTGTATGACGTCATCGCCCAGGCACCGAATTCAATTATTCAATTAATTACTGAATTAATTCATATTTTTTAAGTTACAAATTTGGATGAAACTGGTGGTTTAGGTATGCTATTAGCAAATTGATTAATAATTTAACGATTTATGATTATTATTTATTTATTTTCATTATTAATCACTTATTTATTTTCGTTCTCATCTGGGAAATATCTCAGGCACCTTTTGAGCTAGGAAGCTGATATATTCAGACATGACAGTGACCAAGTGATGCGGCTCTAAAGGGTAATTTTGATTTATTGATTAATCAATTAATCGATTAATTATTTATTTCGATTAATTAATTATTTAATTGATTATATAAAAGTTACCAATCCAGATGAAACACCGGTGGTTGGTGCGTATAGAGCCTCACGGCTCTGAAAATGCCATAAACCCAAAAGAAGAAGAAACACCGGTGGTTTAGGTATGCTATGAGCAAATTGATTAATAAATTTAACGATTTATGATTATTATTTATTTATTTTCATTATTAATCACTTATTTATTTTCGCTCTCATCTGGGAAATATCTCAGGCACCTTTTGAGCTAGGAAGCCGATATATTCAGACAAGACAGTGACCAAGTGATGCGGCTCCAAAGGGTAATTTTGATTTATTGATTAATCAATTAATCGATTAATTATTTCTTGATTAATCAAGTAATCAATTATTTATTTATTTCGATTAATTAATTATTTAATTGATTGTATAAAAGTTACCAATCCAGATGAAACACCGGTGGTTGGTGTGTATAGAGCCTCACGGCTCTGAAAATGCCATAAAACCCAAAAGAAGAAGAAACACCGGTGGTTTAGGTATGCTATTAGCCAATTGATTAATAATTTAATGATTTATGATTATTATTTATTTATTTTCATTATTAATCACGTATTTATTTTCTTTCTCATCTGGGCAATATATCAGGCACCTTTTGAGCTAGGAAGCCGATATATTCAGACACGACAGTGACCAAGTGATGCGGCTATAAAGGGTAATTTTGATTGATTGATTAATCAATTGATCGATTAATTATTTCTTGATTAATCAAGTAATCAATTATTTATTTATTTCGATTAAATAATTATTTAATTGATTCTATAAAAGTTACCAATCCAGATGAAACACCAGTGGTTTAGGGATGCTATTAGCCATTTGATTAATAATTTTATGATTTATGATTATTACCTTCGCAAAAGCGGAAGGTTATGTTTTGATCGCTGTGTATTTATTTGTATGTCTGTGTGTGTGTGTGTGTGTGTGTATGTTATTCGCATAACTCAAAAAGTATTCAACCGAATTGCATGAAATTTGGTGGGATGATTGGTTATTATACGGGACACATTTGATTAGATTTTGGGAGCAATCGGGTCAAAGGTCAGGGGGGTCACGACCTTGCAAAATGTGCGTTTTTTGTCATAACTCGGTCAATTCTTATCCGATTTGCATGAAATCAGCACCAAACTGTTCACTGTTCTGTTCCCTACACTCCCATGCCAAGTACAGAACAGTAGCTGCGGCGAAGGTATGCGCTCTACCGAGTGCCCGTTCTAGTTATTTATTTATTTTCATTATTAATCACATATTTATTTTCTTTCTCATCTAGGCAATATCTCAGCCACCTTTTGAGCTAGGAAGCCGGTATATTCAGACATGACAGTGACCAAGTGATGCGGCTAAAAAGGGTAATTTTGATTTAT
Source organism: Myxine glutinosa (assembly GCF_964187855.1). Lineage (NCBI taxonomy): Eukaryota > Metazoa > Chordata > Myxini > Myxiniformes > Myxinidae > Myxine > Myxine glutinosa. The sequence goes on from NC_136273.1 coordinate 80,924,961, forward strand.
TGATTAATCAATTAATCGATTAATTATTTCTTGATTAATCAAGTAATCAACAAGTACAGATACATTCAAAGTACACCGCCCCCATGCCAAATAATTAAATGTCCTACAGCGTGGCATTGCCGGGGCACCTCTGGCCTCTGGCGCCCGGCAATACCGCGGTGCAGCTCATAGAGATTGCATTGGGAGGGAGAGGTGTACAATAATTGATCGATTAATTGCATAATTAAAATCAATAAAAGATTATCACAAAATATTTTCTTAATCAATTGGCTAATAGCATAACTAAACCACTAGTGCTTAATCCGAAGATGTATCTTTTAGAAATTTAATTAAATAAGTCATTAATAAAAAAATAAAAATTAATTGATTAATCAATAAATAATTAATCAATTAAATGATTAATCAATAAATCAAAAATATCCTTGATAGCCACATCACTTGGTCACTCTCATGTCCAAATATTAGCTTCTGAGCTCAAAAGGTGCCTGAGATATTGTCCAAATGAGAAAGAAAATAAATAAATGATTAATAATGAAAATAAATAAATAATAATCATTAAAAAATAAATGATTAATCAATTCGGTCAGAGAACACCTAAACCACCACCATTTCATCAGAATCTGTAACTTTAAAAAAAAATTTTTTTAGTCATTAATCCAAAAATTAAATAATTAATCGATTAATTGATTAATTAATAAATCAAAAATAGCCTTTGCAGCCAAATCACCTGGTCATTGGCATGTCCAAATATCAGCTTCCTAACTCAAAAGGTGCCTGAGTTAATGGTCAGAAGAGAAAGGAAATTCGATTAATTAAATAAGTACTTAATTAATCGCTAATAATTAAATAACTCCTCAATTAATTGATTAATCAAAAAACAAAAAATAATTTTTTGGACAAAGGACTTGCTCACTATTGTGCCGAAATTTCAGCTTCCTAGCTCAAAGGATGGCTGAGATATCGCCCGGACAAACAAACAACCAAGAAAACAAACAAACAACCAGAGTGAAAACTGAGTACTCCCTTTCAGCGTGCTCAACATCAATTTCAACTTCTCGGCCCCCTTCCGTGCCCGGCAATGAGACGTTATGCAGCACTATGTCATGCGGTGATGGCATAGGAAAGGTGCGGTGAACAATTATTTATTTATTTCGATTAATTCATTATTTAATTGATTCTATGAAAGTTACCAATCCGGATGAAACACCGGTGGTTTAGGTATGCTATTAGCCAATTGATTAAGAATTTTTTTTACGATTATTATTTATTTGTTTTAATTACACAATTAATCAATCAATTATTGTACACCTCTCCCTCCCAATATGTCTCTATGTGCTGCCTGGTGGCATTGCCTGGCAATGTTATTTATTTATTTGGCATGGGGTACTTTGAATGTATCTGTACTTGTTTATTTTTCAATACATAGCGATACGGTATATAATTAGAAAGAAGATCTTATTTTTGTTTCAAGGTTTTTTTTAAAATTGAACTGTTTTGTCTCAATATGAGAGCGTACACTTGAAATCCTGTTATATATTTGTAGTTCTTTAATGACATTTCTCAGACCACCCGAGGATCTTCAAATGCCACTTTACGTATATTTATCTTGCTCTTTAAATCTATATTTCCTCAGGAGCAGGCATTTTATTTAATTTGCACCCAATTTTAAAAGCAAAAGTAAATATTCCAAAGCACATTATGTATTTTGTTCCCTCAAGCATGAAATTAAAATTACAATAAGAGTGGAAATTTGCAAATGGAAACACATCAACTTGTCGAAAGTTGCCCCAAGTTGACCATGATTTCACATACTCTGCCGCTAGACATGTAGAACCCATATTAGTTTGAAATTGCTTTGCAGGAGTGGGATGACACTCGACAAGCCGTGCGTGTTAATGGCTGCAAGCAACGCATTACAAAAGCATTTAATATCCACCGGAAAAAAGATCCTTCTAATGCTCTAAGCAAATCGTTGTGGCAAAATGAACACAAACCCAAAGGAAAGAGCTCTCCACTGAGTTTAACAGATTCCCAATCCTGTCGTTACATCAACATCTGCACTCAAGCCAATGACAAGCTTGGGCTTCTAAGAAAACTAGGTGCGACTAATGCTGTCGAGGCCATGAATCCATCGACGAAGAGGCCACTCGACAAGCGTCACAAGAAGGACATCAGGCGGCAATCTCGGGAGTCGATGGCCAGTTGATTGGAATCCTCTGAACTCTCGGACATCTTCTCTTCTGAAGAACTCAGTTACACCCTAGCCGTAACAATGCGAGGGAAGACTGCCGGAAAAAATGGAATCCCTCCAGACTTCCTCCATCAGCTGGGAACAATAATTGCTCAAAAGTGGCTCTTGAGCCAACATTCAAATGTGATGGAGAATGACCAACCTTCAGAACAAAGTTGCCAAATCAAGGACCTTAAATAACGACCTCTCGCATGGAAGCATCCTCGTCCCGATACTTTTTAACGTGTGTACGAGTGACATGTCTGACACCTCTTCAAGGAAATTTGTATGCACCAATGATCTGGCAGTAACTGCACAGACAAAGACTTTGCGAGGGATTAAAAAGGTGCTGATGTCGGACTTGTCAATAATGGCTGAATGTCTCTGAAAGTGGAGGGTGCGGCCAAGCCAAAATAAAGTCAGTTGGCTCAGAGTTTCGTCTAGACAAGCACAAAGCACATGCCAAACTCAATATCAACTTTTGCGGTGAAAAAGTACACAGCAATCTGACCCAAACACACCTCGATGTGACACGCGACCAACCGCACATTGACTTTCCACGGGCAACTCTGAAAAACAGCTACGAATTATAAGGGACGGGGTGACATAGTGCGAAAATTTGCTGGAATGAGCTGGGTTGGAAAAGTGGGAGTGCTTGGCACCTCAGCTATGGCATTGGTGTACTGTGCACCTCCCTGGGCTGTAAGTGCTCATTCCAAACGTGGATGTGCAGCTGGATTCAGCATGCATGTCATCTTTGGAACCTTGACATATACACCAATTCAATTGTTACCTGTGCTGGTCAATTCCCTCCATCCCCAACCCCTCTCCCCAGACATCACTGAGAAAGAGAAGTCATCCAGACATAATGAGTCTTCCAACTCGCTATATGGTCTCCTGAAATACTTTTTGGACATATGCCACCACCCTTACAGAACACATCGGTATCGTGGCTTGGAGGAAGGTGAGGAATGAAATAACCATCCACAAAAAAAAAACAAAAAAAATTTGACCCAACAGTGAAGCCAGATGGTTTTGATCTGCCTCTGAAAACTTGGAAGGCCCTTAATCGAATCCGAGCAGGACATGGTTTCTGCGGCCACTTGATGCACAAGTGCCGCATTCGAAGTTACACATGATGTAACTGCAGACAACCTTATCAAACTATCGACCACACGACACTCTTTCCTCCCTACATATTTGAGGGTGACATTGCTGAGATAAACTTCCTTTTCACAAGAGCATTATACTGGCTGACTGACCTTAAACTGTATGTATAATTGTTGCTCCCAACACACCATACACGAGAGAGGGAGAGGGTGAGGGAGAGAGAAAGAGAGATAGACCAGACGGATTTCTGAGAAATGTGAATGTTCGGTGCATTTTTGGGTAAAAGTTGGGAACCTCACTTTTTAACATAACTAGGGTATGCTGAATGCCATTAACCCGGTCGCCAAGCCGAATTTTGAGTTTTTGATCTTCTAATTAGCATAAACAAAATGGCCGCCAAATTGCCATTTTTGGACAATTTCTTTGAACAAGCATTTATATATCATGTATATACATGCAGCTCTTTTACTTTAACTTTACAACTTTTACCCCAAAATGCACCTAGAAGCTTAGACATGGCCTTTTTTTCATAAATCCGTCTAGTCTATATTATGATGTCGACATATTGAAAGAGACATTCAAACTGATATTGAAATTGGACACTATAAAATGGGAAATGGTTTTAATAAGACAATGTTTCATACAACCATTTATTCTAAAATTAAGTATACATGGCCATGAAGCACAAACATTCAGGAATGTCACACATGTTGTTTTGCCAAACTACATCAAATTCGTACAAGGGGTCTGATCATCACTCTGTTGCTGACAGGCCCACATTGATGTGCACCTCAACTCTGAATAGCGACATTTGCAGCGTCGAGTCTTGCATCGCTTCCGGCATGCACAACAAATCATCTCGAGGCAACTTTCTGGGATTGGACTCGGTGACATCAGAATAGGCTCTAGTCCTGAATCACCACGTTTCCATTCCATTTCCACAGGTGCAGGAAGGTCAGGTATGGCACAATGAGCATTTCTCCATACCATGGCTTGATAGTGTACTCGCATCACATGGAAACGAAGAGCATCACTTGTCGGTGACATTGCTTCTGGTTTACCAGTCTTCGAGAACAACATATGTCGTGCTGAATCCATAGAGGTCGTTCTGTGCACATTATATATTCTGCAGACGAACGCTTCTGCAGATTTGATTGTCTCCTCTGTGAGTTCACCAATGCCCAATTTCTTCAGCAGTTTATTCAAAACTCAAAAAAACAAACTCAAAATTCGGCTTGGGAACCGGGTTAATCGAATTCAGCATACCCTAATTATGTTAAAAAGTGAGGTTCCCAACTTTTACCCAAAAATGCACCTAGAAGCTTATACAATATACATGGCCTTTTCCCATAAATCCGTCTAGTCTAAAAGGGGAAGAGTCCTAATGTGATCTGATAAATGTCAATAGGAAGAAGAAGAAAAAGAAGAAACAAATATAATTTATATATTGGTGTTGTTTGCAAGCCCACCAATAATGACTGTGGCATTCATGAAATAGCCGCCTCGATTCTGCTCAGGCAGTGATGGTGGTGGATCGACGGAGTATCCACACAGCACTCGTGCACCCTCAGCCCGTGCCCGCTCCACGTAACCACACACCTGTTGTTGGAGGCAGTACAAAAACTGGAACTGAAGGCATCAAGCTTATGGCCTATTGATTCAATACTATTTACGTATGAACGTATTCAATCCTGAATTTGAATTGGTGACCTGCAAGAAAGTTTTCGCGTTGTCGTGATAGAAACAGGGACAAGGAGTCTCCAAGAGGATAATAGCTTGAGGGTGAGTACGGGAGGCACTACATGAGCGGAAAGCATGAGACGGAAGTCAAAACACCAAATGAAATTTCATTAAAAACTCACGAGGATTGTGCGTGGAGGCTTTCTAAAAGTTGGCTTCCAATGGGAATTGTAATGTCTCGTCACTTTCAAAAATAACAATTTCCTGGAATTATAATCCTTTGGAATTCTCTCAGGAATAGAGTGAAAGTCCTACTCTGCTGCTCTTGCACTTACTTTCTGCCATTTACCATATGTCATGTTCCATCTGCGTTGAAATCCGCCCACATCACAGCATAATATTAAAAAGGTACAAAAACAGATCCCCTCAACTACCGACCAATTAGCTTACTTCCAATCATCAGCAGGGTCATGGAATCCAGAATCGCAGTTGACATAAAATCATTCCTTTTTTTCTCCAACAACCTCATCACAGAACATCAATTTAGATTCAGACCTGATCACTTTAACTTGGATATGCTGCTTCTACTCCCCCAACAATGGATAGAGGACCTCAACATCAGACATGAGTTCAGGGCCATCTCTTTTGACATATCTCGAGCTTTTGATACAGTGTGGCATTCCACCTTGCTCTCCAAACTCCATGCCTATGGCCAACTCCACACGTGACTTACTGACTTCCTCCACTCTCGTAGCCGATCTGTGGCAATTATTGGAACCCTTTCGTCTCCTTTTCCTATCAAGGCTGGAGTATCCCAAAGCAGTGTTCTAGGCCCTCATTCTTTTCCTTCTCTTCATCAATGATCTATCTGACTCTCTGGAAAATCCTCTCTGGAAAAAGAAGAGGAAGGATTTAATATCAGAAGCGATGATGGATTCCATGATCTTGCTGATTATTGAGAGCAGGCTGATTGGTCTGTGGTTGCAAGGATCTGTTTTTGCACCTTTTTGTGTAAAGCGGTAATGTTTGCCGATTTCCAAGATGATGGCAGATGATCTTGAGCAAAAGAGAGGGTGAGGAGAATAGAGAGAGGGTGAGATAGAGCGGCAGAGCAGGATTTTAGGACCTGTGGGCTGATGCCGTCTGGTCCAGTTGCAGAATCGGAGTTGAGGTTTGACAGAAGCCGCTCCACCTTGTCGGGAGAGAAGGACACAGAGTCCAGGTATGAATGGGTAAGGAGGGAACAGAGGGTGATGGGTTTGGGACATACGATTTGGGAGCAAACACAGAGTTGAGGAATTCAGTTTTTTCACGTGCAGTGTCAGCTGTGTCGCCATTTGAGGTAAGGGAGGGGATGGAGGGGGAACAAACACCAGAAACGGATTTGACCAGACGCCACCAGGATTTGGAGGAAGGAGACAGGTTTGAGAGTTCAATCTTGAGTGTGGAGAGATAGTGCTTCCTGGCACTCCTGAGGGTAGACACACACTTGTTCCGAGCTTGGTGGAAGGAACTGAGATTGCCTTCAGTTGGATTTTCCTTCCATGAGGTGAAGGCAAGTTGTTTCATGGCAACTGCCTCACCACAAGATTCAGTGTACCATGGACGGGAGGAAGGGAAGAACAACTGAAGACGGGATATGATCAATCTGTGCATGAGAGAGAGAGAGCAGTTTACTTTGGAAGAATTCCCAGGAAGAGTTGATGTCAGAGGCAGTAGATATGAGAGACCAGTCCAGATCATTGATGGCTGCTTGAAGACCGTACCAGTCAGCCTGAGTGAAATGCCAGACTAGTTCACGCTGAGGAGGCTCTCTGAGAATGACCAGAGAGATGTCCACTTTAACAACGAAATTATCAGAAGAAGCAACTGGAGCAAAAGAAGAGCAGCAGACATTTGCAGGGAAGTTAGTCAGAACCAAGTCAAGAAGGGAAGATGCTTCATTGACGGAGATCCGGGTCGGGAAATTGACTGATTGTATCAGTCCCAATGAGTCGCAGAAGTCCTTTGCTGAGATGCCATGACTGGTGAGAGAGGAACCCACACCCAGCCAGCTGGCATGATGACAGTTGACGTCGCCACATATGAGGAAAAGAGAGTTGGGATGAGTGGATTGAAGTTAGTCCATGTTGTCAGACAGGGAGATGTAAGTGGAGTCATCACTGTTTGGTGGACGGAACAACACACATACGAACAAAAGGTGGGAGCGGAGAGGAAGCCGTAGCCAGAGGTACTCATGAGGTGTAAGAGCAGTACATGGAGAGTGAGAAATATCGTTTTTTTCATATGCCGTGTATCTCCGCCACCAGGACGAGGCTCAGATTTATCATGGGTGAGCTCAAGGGGAGGGATGAAGGGCAAGTTTTGAAAGGGAGGGGTGAGGGGGGAGTATTGAAGGGGACGGGTGACGGGGAGTTTTCAAGGGGAGGGTGAGGCGTGAGTTTTGTAGTGGAGGGGTTGTTTTGAAGGGGAGGGGTGAGGGGTGAGTTTTAAAGGGGTGGGGGGAGTTTTAAAGGGGAGGGGTGAGGGGGAAGTTTTGAAGGGTAGGGGTGAGGGATGAGTTTTGAAGGGTAGGGGTGAGGGATGAGTTTTGAAGGGTATGGGTGAGGGATGGGTTTTGAAGGGTAGGGGTGAGGGATGAGTTTTGAAGGGTAGGGGTGAGGGATGAGTTTTGAAGGGTCGGGGTGAGGGATGAGTTTTGAAGGGTAAGGGTGAGGGATGAGTTTTGAAGGGTAGGGGTGAGGGATGAGTTTTGAAGGGTAGGGTTGAGGGATGGGTTTTGAAGGGTAGGGGTGAGGGATGAGTTTTGAAGGGTAGGGATGAGGGATGAGTTTTGAAGGGTAAGGGTGAGGGATGAGTTTTGAAGGGTAGGGGTGAGGGATGAGTTTTGAAGGGTAAGGATGAGGGATGAGTTTTGAAGGGTAGGGGTGAGGGATGAGTTTTGAAGGGTAGGGGTGAGGGATGAGTTTTGAAGGATAGGGATGAGGGATGAGTTTTGAAGGATAGGGATGAGGGATGAGTTTTGAAGGGTAAGGGTGAGGGATGAGTTTTGAAGGGTAGGGATGCGTTTTGAAGGGTAGGGGTGAGGGATGAGTTTTGAAGGGTAAGGGTGAGGGATGAGTTTTGAAGGGTAGGGATGCGTTTTGAAGGGTAAGGGTGAGGGATGAGTTTTGAAGGGTAGGGATGCGTTTTGAAGGGTAGGGGTGAGGGATGAGTTTTGAAGGGTAAGGATGAGGGATGAGTTTTGAAGGGTAGGGGTGAGGGATGAGTTTTGAAGGGTAAGGATGAGGGATGAGTTTTGAAGGGTAGGGGTGAGGGATGAGTTTTGAAGGGTAAGGATGAGGGATGAGTTTTGAAGGGTAGGGGTGAGGGATGAGTTTTGAAGGGTAGGGGTGAGGGATGAGTTTTGAAGGGGAGGGATGCGGGATGAGTTTTGAAGGGTAGGGGTGAGGGATGAGTTTTGAAGGGGAGGGATGCGGGATGAGTTTTGAAGGGTAGGGGTGAGGGATGAGTTTTGAAGGGTAGGGGTGAGGGATGAGTTTTGAAGGGTAGGGGTGAGGGATGAGTTTTGAAGGGTAGGGGTGAGGGATGAGTTTTGAAGGGTAGGGGTGAGGGATGAGACCAAATTACTCTATTTCTATAGTTTTATATGTGAGATACAAGAATGAAGTGGGAATGAAAATACATGAAAGTAAACTTTTCTCCAACACCGACTAATGACGTACTTTTGTCTCATAATGGATGCTGGTGGTGAGTATGAGGTTTCCTTAATCTGCTTTGCAGGATCGTCTTTGAAATTCAACAACAGCTCCAGGTGCTGTTCATTTCAACACTGGGTGGAAACTTTTGCACAAGGCCTTGAATTCATATCCATAAGGACATCACGTATAAAGAAGCAATTAGTACGAGGTACATTTAAAACTGGGACTTTCAAGCACAAAGGACTATTTGGATGTGTAATGTGTATCGATTAATTGATCTTTGAGGAAACCTGTTGCTTTTCAAACCCACGATCACGTGTTAACTGCTTTTGTGATGAACATCGAGACGATGGCATCATGCAGGTGAGATAACCAAGAGGGTGGCACAGACAACGATTGTGAAATTCTGCTCAACTAATTCAACCATCAGTACAGTTCTTCTTTCGTGTGCAACTGTGGGTAGCATCATTTACTGTGGGTAACATCATTTACTGTGGGTAGCATCATTTGCTGTGGGTAGCATCATTTGCTGTGGGTAGCATCATTTGCTGTGGGTAGCATCATTTGCTGTGGGTAGCATCATTTACTGTGGGTAGCATCATTTACTGTGGGTAGCATCATTTGCTGTGGGTAGCATCATTTGCTGTGGGTAGCATCATTTGCTGTGGGTAGCATCATTTGCTGTGGGTAGCATCATTTGCTGTGGGTAGCATCATTTGCTGTGGGTAGCATCATTTACTGTGGGTAGCATCATTTACTGTGGGTAGCATCATTTGCTGTGGGTAGCATCATTTACTGTGGGTAGCATCATTTGCTGTGGGTAGCATCATTTGCTGTGGGTAGCATCATTTGCTGTGGGTAGCATCATTTGCTGTGGGTAGCATCATTTGCTGTGGGTAGCATCATTTACTGTGGGTAGCATCATTTGCTGTGGGTAGCATCATTTGCTGTGGGTAGCATCATTTGCTGTGGGTAGCATCATTTGCTGTGGGTAGCATCATTTGCTGTGGGTAGCATCATTTGCTGTGGGTAGCATCATTTACTGTGGGTAGCATCATTTACTGTGGGTAGCATCATTTGCTGTGGGTAGCATCATTTACTGTGGGTAGCATCATTTGCTGTGGGTAGCATCATTTGCTGTGGGTAGCATCATTTGCTGTGGGTAGCATCATTTGCTGTGGGTAGCATCATTTGCTGTGGGTAGCATCATTTACTGTGGCTAGCATCATTTGCTGTGGGTAGCATCATTTGCTGTGGGTAGCATCATTTGCTGTGGGTAGCATCATTTACTGTGGGTAGCATCATTTGCTGTGGGTAGCATCATTTGCTGTGGGTAGCATCATTTGCTGTGGGTAGCATCATTTGCTGTGGGTAGCATCATTTGCTGTGGGTAGCATCATTTGCTGTGGGTAGCATCATTTGCTGTGGGTAGCATCATTTGCTGTGGGTAGCATCATTTGCTGTGGGTAGCATCATTTGCTTTGGGTAGCATCATTTACTGTGGGTAGCATCATTTGCTGTGGGTAGCATCATTTACTGTGGGTAGCATCATTTGCTGTGGGTAGCATCATTTGCTGTGGGTAGCATCATTTGCTGTGGGTAGCATCATTTGCTGTGGGTAGCATCATTTGCTGTGGGTAGCATCATTTGCTGTGGGTAGCATCATTTACTGTGGGTAGCATCATTTGCTGTGGGTAGCATCATTTGCTGTGGGTAGCATCATTTGCTGTGGGTAGCATTATTTGCTGTGGGTAGCATCATTTGCTGTGGGTAGCATCATTTGCTGTGGGTAGCATCATTTACTGTGGGTAGCATCATTTGCTGTGGGTAGCATCATTTGCTGTGGGTAGCATCATTTACTGTGGGTAGCATCATTTGCTGTGGGTAGCATCATTTACTGTGGGTAGCATCATTTGCTGTGGGTAGCATCATTTGCTGTGGGTAGCATCATTTGCTGTGGGTAGCATCATTTGCTGTGGGTAGCATCATTTGCTGTGGGTAGCATCATTTACTGTGGGTAGCATCATTTGCTGTGGGTAGCATCATTTGCTGTGGGTAGCATCATTTGCTGTGGGTAGCATTATTTGCTGTGGGTAGCATCATTTGCTGTGGGTAGCATCATTTGCTGTGGGTAGCATCATTTGCTGTGGGTAGCATCATTTGCTGTGGGTAGCATCATTTGCTGTGGGTAGCATCATTTACTGTGGGTAGCATCATTTGCTGTGGGTAGCATCATTTACTGTGGGTAGCATCATTTGCTGTGGGTAGCATCATTTGCTGTGGGTAGCATCATTTGCTGTGGGTAGCATCATTTGCTGTGGGTAGCATCATTTGCTGTGGGTAGCATCATTTACTGTGGGTAGCATCATTTGCTGTGGGTAGCATCATTTGCTGTGGGTAGCATCATTTGCTGTGGGTAGCATCATTTACTGTGGGTAGCATCATTTGCTGTGGGTAGCATCATTTGCTGTGGGTAGCATCATTTGCTGTGGGTAGCATCATTTGCTGTGGGTAGCATCATTTGCTGTGGGTAGCATCATTTGCTGTGGGTAGCATCATTTGCTGTGGGTAGCATCATTTGCTGTGGGTAGCATCATTTGCTGTGGGTAGCATCATTTACTGTGGGTAGCATCATTTGCTGTGGGTAGCATCATTTGCTGTGGGTAGCATCATTTGCTGTTAGTAACATCATTTGCTGTGGGTAACATCATTTGCTGTGGGTAGCATCATTTTCTGTGGGTAACATTATTTGCTGTGGGTAGCATTATTTGCTGTGGGTAGCATCATTTGCTGTGGGTAGCATTATTTGCTGTGCGTAGCATCATTTGCTGTTGGTAACATCATTTGCTGTGGGTAACATCATTTGCTGTGGGTAACATCATTTTCTGTGGGTAACATTATTTGCTGTGGGTAGCATTATTTGCTGTGGGTAGCATCATTTGCTGTGGGTAGCATTATTTGCTGTGCGTAGCATCCTTTGCTGTGGGTAGCATCATTTGCTGTGAGTAGCATCATTTGCTGTGGCTAGCATTATTTGCTGTGGGTAGCATCATTTGCTGTGGGTAGCATTATTTGCTGTGGGTAGAATCATTTGCTGTGGGTAACATAATTTGCTGTGGGTAGAATCATTTGCTGTGGGTAGAATCATTTGCTGTGGGTAGCATCATTTGCTGTGGGTAGAATTATTTGCTGTGGGTAACATTATTTTCTGTGGGTTGCATCGTTTGCTTTGGGTAGCATCATTTGCTGTGGGTAGCATTATTTGCTGTGGGTAGAATCATTTGCTGTGGGTAGCATCATTTGCAGTGGGTAGCATTATTTGCTGTGGGTAACATCATTTGCTGTGGGTAACATAATTTGCTGTGGGTAGCATTACTTGCTGTGCGTAGCATCATTTGCTGTGGGTAGCATCATTTGCTGTGAGTATCATTCTTTCCTGCTACAGTCACGTGAAAAAGTAAGTACACCCCATGTAAAGTTTTGACTTTTTCAACATATTTCAACATACAGCTATTTGATCTTCATTTCAACAATATTGACAGATAAAGGTGATATAATATAACAAATATCATGAAACATTTACATTTTGTAGTCCATTGTATAATTTAAATAAACATAAATGCAAATTTCGCATGTGGAAAAAGTAAGTACACCCTTGGCTCTAATAGGTGGTATTGCCCCCTTTGGCAGAAACAACCTCAAGTAGGCGTTTCGTATAACCGTCTATCAATCTCTGACATCGACGGGGAGAAATTTTTTCCCACTCCTCCATGCAGAATTCTTTCAGCTGTGCGATGTTTGAGGGGTTTCTTGCATGCACAGCTCGTTTCAAATCCCCCCACAACATCTCGATGGGATTTAGATCCGGGCTTTGACTTGGCCATTCCAGAACCCTCCATTTCTTTCTTTTCAGCCATTCCTTGGTGGATTTACTGGTATGTTTAGGGTCATTGTGATGTTGCAAGGTCTTCCTTCGGTTGAGCTTCAACTTTCCGACAGATGTCCTCACATTATCCTCAAGCACCCTCTGGTACAATGAAGAATTCATAGTGGATTTTATGATGGTGAGCTGCCCAGGCCCTGATGCAGCAAAGCTGCCCCAAACCATAATATTTCCACCACCATGCTTTACAGTTGGTATCAGTTTCTTGTGGTCAAATGCTGTCTTTGGTTTTCGCCAAACATGTCTTCTGGTACTGTGGGCAAATAGCTCTACCATTGACTCATCTGTCCAGATCACATTGTTCCAGAAGTGCTGGTCTTTGCCGAGGTGTTCATTGGCAAACTTTAGTCTTGCCTTGATGTTCTTTCTGGACAGCAAAGGTTTCCTCTGGCACACCTCCCATGTAGATCAAATTTATGCAGCCTCGTTATAGATATATATATGTATATATACACACACACACACACACACACACACACACACACTCTGGTGAATGTTAATAAATCATCTCACAAATATACAAAGGAGTGAGTTATGGTAAAACCTGCTATTGAAACAATTAATGAGCTCATGTTATCGGTACATTTGCCTGTCTATGGCATCCTGCAGGTTTGAGTGAAAAAGCGTTTAACTCATTCTCACATTGGTACAAACCTTAGAGAGGTGCTCTTTGCTAATAAGAGCCCCCATGTTGGAATTCGGGTCATCCGGAGGTCCCGGTTTCCATTCTTGAGCACCTTTCACAAAAGCTTTGAGAAATTTGTCGAAGATCCCTCGCTGCACAAAAATCCTGCTGGTGCACAAACACAGTTCTCCCTAAGGGCGGGAGAGAAAATGTCGAGGGGTGTTTGCATAAACGAATTCGTTTGGAAGGATTTGCAATCGTAGAGTACTCTACACTTGGTCTAGAACTGGACAACTGATATCCTGGCAAATACAGCTTTTTTGTATTCTCAGATAACCATTCATCTCATGATGCTGGATTTACAGGTTCTAATGTCCTTGTCCTAACATATACAACACATCCAAGCTTCTCCACGAGATATACATATCATATCACTCATAGTCAGGTTCACTATGTTTTTTCGTTCAAAATCATGGTAGATTAGCAAACCTATACATTTTTGGATGGAAAATCTGAAAATCAATGTTTACATTTGCCAATTCCGACCAATTCGATTCGAACAATTCGACCAATTCGACCAATCGACCAATTCCATTCGACCAATTCGACCATTCGACCAATCGCTTCGATCGACCATTCGATCGATTCGATTCGATTCGATTCATCGAATTCGATTCGATGGACCATTCGACCAATTCGATTTGCCAATCAATTTGACCGACCTTTGCTTGTGTGGAACGGACTGTGAAAACGATGCGGACTATATTGTCGGATACGACACACAGGACAGTGATGACGAACTCTAAATGGCATATTCTGTAATCGTGTATGTTTGATGCCATTGACTGCCTGTGTATATTTTGTCATTGACTGCCTGTGTAGATGTGAAGTTATACTGACTGCATGTGTATACATGATTTTGCTGACTGCCTGTGTATGTTTGGTGATATGAATTATTGTGACACATTTTGATGTTATTAACTGCCTGTACAAAATGATAACATGTATTTGATTATGCAACTTATCGCGAATATAAAGACAGTATTTTGCAATTCAAAACCTTTGATTCGTGTCTTACCATTCCCCATAGCACTAATTTGATACTTTCATTGGATTCATTGTCCCTGAAAATATAGGTTTAGTATATTTTAAAAAGTTTTTAGGGTAATTAGAGGCAGAAATAGAACAAAATATGTATTTTACAGTGGCCATTTTGAAAATCCAAAATGGCCGCCATACAGGTATCTCTCCAAATGTAAACATTGATTTTTAGTTTCCTTATGCTATAACCTTTCCAAAAATGTATAGGTTTGCTGATGTACCATGATTTTGAACGAAGTATAATTTATTGCCATAGTGAACCTGACTATCATGTTGATATAAGAGATTGAAATAGAAGACCTGTCGTGGTGTCGCTTTTGAGAACTTAAATTGCGTTTTATTTTTTGGAAAATTGAATTGTTCTTGGATATTTTTTCCTTTTTTAAAGTCAGAGCCAGATCATTTAAGTGCCAACCAGAAGAACATGTCAAACCGTTTAATCAACAACCTGTTTTGAAATAGCTGTTGCGACACCATGGTGCAACAACAGAAGTTAACTTTAAAGCATCTGAAAATGCAAAGCCCGTCCGCGTCCGATGTGTATTTGTGCTTCTTCTTCCGTATGCCAAACATGACAAAAACAACAACAACAAAAATACAAATAAATTGTCAATTTTAGGCGACCTTGACCTTTTGACCTCAAAAGCAATAGGCTACAGTTACCCAATATGCAACACCTGCTCAAACTTCCAGTCAATCGGATGAAAATTGTCGATTTTTTGCAACCTTGATTGACCTTTGACCTTTTGATCTGAAAACAAACAAACAAAAAAAAACAATCGACTTGTAGCTTTTGATTGGTGAGCCAAGTCAGTGACCCAATATGCAAATTCTTTAAATTTCAGGTCAATCGGATGAAAATTGACGATTTTATGGGAAGTTGACCTTTGAGCTTGTGACCAAATTATTAATTTGTCTTCTCCACACTGTATCTAGCAAACGTATATGGTTATGTCGTTATGTATGTTTGTTTATATTACAATATAATATTAATATGGTTTAATATTTCTATTATAATAGAGCAAACCTATATGGTTATGTCGCTATGTTTGTCGCTATGTTTATATGCGACGAAAACGTCTTCTTCTTCTTCAAATAAAATTAAAACCCTCTTAATTAACCCTCTTAATTACGTTTAGACTGCTGAGACTCCTCAGACGTTTGACGACCTTTAAATTCCCCCAAGATCCTTAAGACCACCAAGACCCCTGAGCACACAAAATACCCTTAAATACCCAAATGACCCTGAAGACCCCAAAAACCCAAAATACCCAAAACACCCCGAAGACCCACAACACCCCGAAGACCCAAACCACCCCGTAGACCCAAACCACCCTGAAGACCCAAAACACCCCGAAGACCCAAAACACCAAGAAGACCCAAAACACCAAGAAGACCGAAAAAGACCCCAAAATACCCCGAAGACCCAAAACACCAAGAAGACCCAAAACACAAAGAAGACCGAAAAAGACCCCAAAATACCCCGAAGACCCAAAACACCCCGAAGACCAAAAAGACCCAAAAGACCCAAAACACCCTGAAGACCCAAAACACCCTGAAGACCCAAAACACACTGAAAACCCCAAAGACCCTTTAAACCTGAAAGACCCTCAAATACCCTGAATAACCAAAATACCCCAAAGACTCTTAAAGACCCAGAGGAAACAAAAGACCCTTAAGACCCAAAAGCCCCTGAAGGCACCGAAGACTCAAAAGACAATTTTGATGTCAAAAGAAGACCCAAAACACCCCAAAGACCCAAAATACCCTTAAAGGCCCATATAATCCAAAAGACCCTGAAGACCCAAATGGCCACGAAGACCCAAAACACCATGAAGACCCAAAAGACCCAAAAGACACCGAAATGGTCAAAGATGCCTATCCCTCTGAAACGACGTGTGGTGAGACGCGCGAGCATGCCGGGTCACGCTAGTTCTCATAATAAAGCTTTGTTGAAAATTTGATGACGAAAGCTCAAATGGTAACAAAAAGTCAGACAGACAGAGACACACACGTGATTGCAAAACCCGGTCTCCCGCTGCGTGGAGGACGGGCTAATTGTTCACACATACAAAAAAGACTTCATTGGATGCATCATTATATGGAGATCATATGCATCAACCAGGTCATAGCAAATTTGAGATGTTTTGTTTTGTCCTCTGGTGGCAATACACCAATGAAGAACGTGTGCATTCATTTCACGACGAACAATGACATTTGGATGCCAATCTCTGTGCCCTCGATTGATATATTACTTGATGCAACATGATATCCATTCAAAAATGACAGATCATATTTATTGCCCACCTGGTTGGTAAAACTCGATAGTATGGAGGTGTGCACGCACTCTTCCAGATTGGCGTCATCAAAAACGATGGCGGGGTTCTTCCCTCCCAGCTCCAGGGACATGTGCTTCAACAGTAGTGCAACATTGCAGCTGATTTCCTGAGCTGTGGCAGTGCTGCCAGTGAATGAGATGAGTGGAACATCTGGATGGGAAACCAGGGCAGCGCCTGCTCCAACACCTCTCCCCATCACGACGTTCAC